>NW_017672641.1:1537-46569 GCF_001879085.1 Nicotiana attenuata
AAGTACCAACTTGAAAACTGAATCCTGACCAAGTGTGCAAATCGGGGTTCCAGCCGGAAAACTGCTTGGGGTTTCATTGTAAGTCACGGGGAATAGAAACTCGAATCCATTCAAAGGTCAAATCCATTCAAGAAATTACCACCTCCAAAGAACATGAAACAAGTTATTGAGTTTCCTGGGAGACTCAAAACTATATCAGCCGTTCATAGCTCAGTCCCTGTCATTTGTGAACCATCGTTAAAAATGTTGAAGAAGGAGGCTTGCCTACCAAATGGACTGATAATTGTCCAGAAATGCATTTGACGAATCAAGGAATACCTGTTCCAACGCCGCCCTCTTGGTTTCGCCCGAACCAGGTTAGAACCAAGCTTCTACCTTGCAGTATTGGATGGAGCATTCGTGTAGTTCGGGACAACACGATGAAACGGGAGAAAGGAGCAAGCCATCTACGTATCTCAGTAAGAAGTTCACCCCATGCGAGGGCCCAGTATTCTCTATTAGAGCGCAACTTTGGTACTCTACTTGGTAGCTCAGAAAAGTTAGCATTATTTCTGTGCCTATACACTTATCTCATATCAAGGATGGATCCGCTGAAGTAACAATCTTCAGAGCGCCCATGCCCAATGGGCAAGGCTAGCCAAATGGAAAAATCCCTGCTTGAGTGAGTTTTATATCGTCCACGTGGACTCAGAAAGCAATCAAAGGACAGGCACTAGTCCGATCATCTTGCGAAAAACCCCGTGGGCGAGATATACGAGCTCTAATGACGTTATTTCCCGATGAGGAGTTTCTTTCAAATAGGAGAAAGGCCTCGCAGAATTCCTATGATGCTGGGGAAGTACTTCGACGAGAAAAAATTTAAAGGCGTTGGCATAGGAGCAGTTCTTAGTATCAGAAACACGTCAGCATTATTTGGTGTCCGCCAAAACTCAGTTCCCGTGCACCACAACAAACCATGCGGTAGAAAAGCATTGCATCTTGGGTCAAGTCCGGGCCATACATGAACGCTTCAGGAGTACTAGTGATTGGGATTCTACTTCAGTCATACATCAGTTGGGGAAAGAAATGGGCAACCAAGAACTCAAAGATACTCCTATTATTTGCAAAACACGTACAAGAATTGAGGAAGAGGTTTACAAAGATAGAGAATTCCGGCATGTTCCCAGAGTACAGAAATGCAGTTTCGCTGATGCATGGCCACTCTATCATCCATGATTTCACACATCCGGAAAAGAACTTCATTGATCCCCATCCCACCCAGTAAAAATCCAAATCAACCCCCTACTGTGCTACATGTCGAAGGAAGAAGCAGTATGAAAACCATGGTTTCATGACATAAGAAGTATCTGTCAATAGAGAGAGTATCCAGAACTGCAAAACACTACTCAAGAAGCCCACACTGCGTAGGTTATCCAATCACTTCTTTCACAGCGGAGGAATCTTTTACAGGACGAAGTAAGGGAAGCATCCAGGTTGTTGGAAAGTTCATGTAGGGACTGTGGTCCGCATATGAATGGTTTTGTCTTAAGCCAAGAAAATTACTCCGAGCCTGGTTAGTTCTGGGATGACTATGGAGACAACTGCATCCAGTATGTTCGAAAATTTCATCGTGCCAAATCCATGCAGACGATATAAAGGTGGCCTGCTAACGAGCTCAATGCAACAAGCTCACCGATGCCGTTCGCCGCTGGAAATGGATTGCATCGACCTATCGAAGGCCTGCCACATCAAAGGGCACAGGTTTCATCTCAGTGCCAATTGATTACTTCACCAAATGGGTTGAAGCAGCATCGTATAAGGCAAGTGACCAAGAGGTCGTAGCAGACTCCCCGTTGTCCGCATCGTATCATTGTGACCGATCAGCGTCCCAGAGTCAATATCACTGATAAATGGTTCCATCCTCAACAGTGACCTGATGAAAGCAATGTGTGAAACCTTCAGGATCTAGCACAAGAATTCTTCAGCCTACAGACCTTAAGATGAATGGAGCTGTAGAGGAGCCAACAAGAACAGTCAAAAAGATACTAAGGAAAATGATAGAAAAACACACCAAGCAGTGGCATGAAGAAGCCTGATCATTTACTCTATTGGGATACGTACCATCGTCTGCACATCACTGGGCGACTCCTTATATGTTGGTCTTGCGGCATCGAGGCAGTCATCCCAGCCGAAGTAGAGATTCCCTCCCTGAGATTATGCAGGAAGAAAACTGAAGATGCAGAATGGATAAGATCGCAATGAGCAATTAGCCCTTATAAACGGGGAAAGACTGAATTGCAGTTTGCCATCGGTCAGCTTATCAGAATAATGACCAGAGCCTTCAACAAGAAGAGTCAGGCCAAATAGTTCGCGCCAGGCAGTTAGTACGGAAGAAGATTTTTTCGCACCAAACGAAGCCAAAGGAAAGTCTCTCCTTAATTGGCAAGGCCCGTACATGGTTTCACCGGGTTCTAACCGGAGGAGCCCTCATACTCGGCGGAAATGGATGGAGGAGTACCTGGCCAAAGCTATCAACTCAGATGCAGTTCAAGCTATTGTGTAATCTTTGTGCTTTCATATATGATGTATTGGAACTACGCCTACTGATTCTTTCCCGTTTTAAGGGGTACGTAGGCAGCCCTATGGGTTCGATCACAATTCAACACAAATTTTCTTATTCCCCCGAACATTGGAAACTGGGGGCATAGAATTTGAGGAGACCCTCAAAATTCCGAAGTTGATTTTCCACCATTCGTCGCACACAGCCGTCGGAAGCACTAGCCCATTAACTGGGCAGGAATTTGAGGACCGACCCTCAAAATTCCAGAGCAAATGAGTTTGCAATGTCTTGAACCGCGTCGCAGTCGTCCGGTTCATCTAAAAAGAAGACTATTATTTCAATTATGTATTTACGTTACATTATTTACTAAAATCATGCCATAACTATTATCCGAATTGTTGTGTTAGCAACCTACCCCAATGATACACAGCGTCAAGCAGGACGAGCAAAGCCACGGGAAGACGAACTAACCTTTCCCCTTTTACAAAACTCACAATTTTCTTTGATGCAGGAACACAATTCGAAAATGTCATTAGATATATTTATGCACCTCATACTTCTCAAGACATGCAACTTTCAGAATCATTCACTTATTTACAAATGCTATCCGTTTACACAACATCCCCAGCAAGCCGCCATGATGCAATCAGCTTCAGCTATCATCTACCAGCTAAGAAGATTCATTACTATTCGCCCTTTTAATTGCTTGCATTTTTGCTTTGCATAAGGCTACTTTTCTGCCTTCCGAGACTAAGCACTGTCTCCATCCTGCATTTTCTTGCATTGCATAAGGCTACCTTTCTGCCTTCCGAGACTAAGCACTGTCTCCATCCTGCATTGTCTTGTATTGCATAAGGCTACCTTTCTGCCTTTTAAGACTAAGCACTGTCTCCATCCTGCATTTTCTTGCATTGCATAAGGCTACCGTTCTGCCTTCCGAGGTTAAGCTCTACCTCCATCTGCATTGCATAAGGCTACCTTTCTGCCTTCAGCCCGAGGTTAAGCTCTACCTCCATCCTGCATTTTCTGGCATTGCATAAGGCTACCTTTCTGCCTTCCGAGACTAAGCACTGTCTCCACCTGTCGGCTGAAATATCGCCAATTTTACTTAAATCTCTGCATGGCTGAAATATCGCCAACTTTATTTAAATCTTTGCATCGGCTGAAATATTTGAATCCTTGCACCGGCTCAAAGATCGCCATTTTATTTACACTTTGCATGGCTGAAATATCGCCACCTCATTTAAATCCTGCATCGGCTCAAATATCGCCACTTCATTTAAATCTTGCATCGTCTGAAAGATCGCCATTTTATTTACGCTTTGCATCAGCTGAAAGATCGCCATTTTATTTACACTTTGCATGGCTGAAATATCGCCAACTTTATTTAAATCTTTACATCGGCTGAAGTACCGCCAACCCTATTTGAATCTTTGCACCGGCTGAAATATTGCCAACTTTATTCAAATCTTTGCATGGCTAAAATATCACCAACTATATTTAAATCTCTATGTCGGCTGAAGCATCGCCAATTTTATTCAAATTTTCTATGTCGGCTGAAATATCGCCATTTATATTTATGCTTTACATCGGCTGAAACATCACCAAATCTTGCATTTCATCGGCTGAAACATCGCCAAGTCCTGCATTACATGGGCTGAAAGATCGCCATATTGTCCAAAGGCGTCATTGTTCGGAGGCACCATTTTCATAGCCCGAGAACGCCATGTCATGGCCTGAGGACCCCGCTTTTGTCTTCTGTATATCATTATTCAAAGGCATCATGGTTCGGAGGCATCATTTTCATAGCCCGAGAACATCATTTCATAGCCGGCGAATCCTTTATTATGCGCTTCACGACCCAGGACGTCATGGTCTGAAGATGTCATGCTAACCGTCCAAAGACAGCATTCATGGTCTAACGGGAACTTGCATCATGTTTAAATTCTGCACGATTTGCTTGTATTACTCAATTGCAGGTACATCAGCTGGCAATGGCCATTACAGCAAGAGCGATCTCGCTCCGGTTCTCGCAACTCATCAGTCCCTGACCACCTTTCCTAACCTAAATATTGCGTCTGTCTCTTCAAAAACCTCCATCGGCATACTCCGTCGATGTACCCCGAACTACACATGACCTGATTCCTCTAAAACCAGGGATAGGTAGGCAGCTCAGTAACCAGAGCTCGGTCAAAACCTTTCCAAGTCATCTCTCTCGGTCAAAATTGGCCAACATATCATTACCCGACAACTCTTTCATCCTTTTCGGGTAAAGAGGGGCAGCTGTTGATACCCAATTTTTCCCTATGTATTTTGCACTCAAAATACTTTCAAAATAGCATGTGTATGCATATATAAGCATGCCCAAGAGTTTTGGTATTTTTTCCTAATTTTTTAAGATTTTTAAAATCAATTATTGTCTATTTTGGTAGTACAAAATCCAATAATTGTTCCCAAAATTATCACTTTGGTGAACAATTTATTTCTATTCTCGTATTTACACCAAAATATAATTAAGGTGATTTTTGCATATTTTTATAAATTTATTTGGTATTTTCAAAGCTAAATTGCATATAATTGCAATTATAGCCTATTTTACGATTAACAGCATTTTACAATTAAAATCATTTCCAGTATTTTTTTATTAATATTTATATATTATTAATTAGTTCAGTGCTTTTAATTTGTTTTTAAAATAATTTTAACTATTTTTATAAAATAAAAGGGGGAAAATTGGCTATTTAACACATAGCCATTTCTATTTCAATTACAGCCTCAATTGAACCCCCCAATTCCACCCTAATTAAACGACCTAACTTCAAATTTTATCCAAAACCCCACAACCCGTTTTCAAACCCGCCCAGCTTCTCTTTTAATCCTAGCTGTTGATCATTTTGATTAAGGGCCATGATCCGTTCTTTTCTTTTTAATTCCCATACCCCCCTTAACCCTAATTCACTCTATCAGATGTGCCGCCTTTGAACTCTCTTCACCTCCCAAATTCTCTCAAGGCTCCCCGGAACCCTAGCCTCCCCTACCTTGTTCCACCATCTTTTCACCGGCGTCTATGGCTTCTCAGGCCATGGACAGCCTATACCCACCCCCTATGGCTCCTACATGCCTGTTGTTCGAAGGATCGAGGCCAGACCTCGAGGGTCTTCACACAGGCCTTCACTGATTCGATGATTCCGGCCATCTCCGGCCTTGCTCCGGTGGCTTTTGGTCTTCTGAGCCTGTTTATGACATTATCCGACTTAGATCGGGTATTTTCGAAGCCTTTCTCATCTCTAGGGTTCATCTAGAACCCTAATATCGAGGTTCTCTCCGATTATTTTAGATTTGTTACATGTTTGCACTGTTGCTTAAGCTTCTTAAACCTTTTTCCGATTTTCTTTCAAAAAATCACTTCTTTTCAATTAGGGTTTCTGAAAAGTCCCTAAAATGTTTCTGATTCTTCTTCTTCTCTTTTCTTGGTGTGAATCGATCCCTGCTATGTTCCTACTGGCTCTTTTGTGACTCATATGCCTTTCGTGTGTTCTTATATTTGCCTTGTTATGAAATTTATTTTATTATGCTCCGTTCTATCTCATATTGGTTTTTCACCATGCTCTCTCATGTCTATCTTATGTGTTCCTCTACTGTATGCTTCTCCTGAGACTCTGAAAAGGTCTCTGGGCTCACCTCGATAGTTTGCCTCTTCATCTCTGTATCAAATTTGAGTTTAAAAACCCTAGATTTGGGGGTTTTCTTTGGCTAAATTTGGATTTATGTTTGGACAAGGGTTCTACTTTGAAACCTTGAACTCTCAGACTCACTTCGAGTTTATGAATTGAATTTGAACCTTTTTCTGCGTTTGTGATTTTGAAACCCTCTTGCTTGACATGTCTATGCGTTTTATACGAGAGCTTCTCTTTCGAAGGTCTTGCCAACTGTTAATTGATTCTGAATTCCTTTGTTGTTGCTTATTTTATTGTTACTGATTTTCTCTAAATTAAAACTTTCCTTTTACCACTTTTATGACTCGAGCAAGGCTTTCAATGGGATTCTTTATTGGTTATTTTACTGGTTCCCTTTCCTTGTTTTACAAATCAAGTACCACCATGTATTTACCCTTATTTGTCTACCTTGCACGAGGTATTTACTTGATTTCCTTCCTTAAATAACTTCTGCCCATTACCATTATGAATTTGGACTCCTTAATTAAAGGAAGTCTATAGGCTAATTGATTTTAATTGGTACATAGTTCATTAATTATTACTAAACTATGATTCTTACCTTATTTGCTACACCTGTTTGCAATTATAAATACCCTGCTCTTTCATTAACACACACACGATTTTAATCATCACAACTCTCTTCTAAAACTTACACTCTTGCTTCTTGATTGCAATTTGGCTTCCCTAAATCTATTGTTTCTTCCTACTTGCTCTTCTGAACTGGTATGTCCTACTTTTGATTCAAGCATCAAAATCCAATGTGTTTACTTACAAGCTTTTATGCCCATGCCTAATTTACTACTTTATAGAGTTCAGTTTTAAAATAATTACTTGTGTTTGGCTATCTGTTAATGCTATGAATCCCTATCCCCATTCCCCTTTATGTGCTTGGGCTGTAGTTTAAGACATGTCAACATACAAAGTTGTTGTCATGGATTAAGACTGGGTCCTTTGGATCCCAGCCTCTTTCAATCTCCCATACCCCCTTTCCCTTATGTGTATAGAGTTAAGGTATAGCCNGTCCTACTTTTGATTCAAGCATCAAAATCCAATGTGTTTACTTACAAGCTTTTATGCCCATGCCTACTTTAATGCTTTGTAGAGTTCAACTTTAAAGTACTACTTATGTCTTGCTATATGTTGCTGCAATGAATCCCTATCCCCATCCCCCTTTTATGTGCTTGGGTTGTAGTTTAAGACATGGCAATATACAAAGTTATTGTCATGGATTAAAACTGGATCCTTTAGATCCTAGCCTCTTTCAATTTCCCATACCCCATTCCCTTATGCGTATTGAGTTAAGGTATAACCCGGCAGCATCCAAGTTGCTGTCCAGGGCTGAACGTGACCTGCAAAAGGTCCTAACTCTTTAATATTTTAAGCTGCCCTGGCTCCCACTAATTCCCTTTCATTGCACTTACACTTACTCCTAAGCCCTTAAGTCCTGCCCCCCTCTTGTGAGCCTTGCCTTGGTACCTTGAGTTCCCTTAACTTGGACACTTGAGGGCTGGCCCTTCCACACTGCAATATAGCATAATATTTGGGGTGTAAGCACTGCTTGGAACTCTTGAAGTTCCTTGGAACTTTGACACATCCCAAATAAGAGAAAGGCTTTGAAAAAATCCGATCCTGGAAGTTGGTTTATCTCATATTATTAGACTTTGAGTCTGGATTAGGCTGATTAGATGTAGATGTAATCACTGACGTATTATCATTTATTCTTTTGATTCACTTGGTCTGTCATAAGCTTTGTAATGAACTTTGTAATAACTACTGGGGTATAGTGAAAAGGGATGGGATAGAATGCATGCCAAAGGGGTAGATACCATAGGGTGTATATTTTCTCAATTCTGCATTTTCACGTAAATACCATGCCTATAGGGTGTATATTCTCTCAATTCTGCATTTTCACATAGAAAACATGTCTATAGGATTAATACTTTCAAATGCTGCATTCTTCACATAAATACCATGCTCATAGGTTTTCTTCACTTCGCAATATATACCATGTCAATAAACCACTGCTAAAATTCTGCACATCACGTAGATAATATGCCTATAGGATTTTTCCAGCATTTTTTGCATGTGCATCTGTCATTAGGCAATTCCACTTATAGGGCCTAAAATAGACCAATCATATCAATGACCTGCATAGAAGATCTCTGCATAACAAGATTCGTAACACCTAGAAAGCATGCCTATAGGAGTAATCGATTAAAATCTGAAATTGCCCACTCATCTTTAAAATCAGTAGTAATTTGTTTAAAGTGCTCGCAGAACTTACGATGTTGTAACTTAAATTTTTTTTGCAATAAGTTCGTTCTTCCCCCGTCTTTGAACTAATAGATATCATGCATATAGACCCTGCGTGACGCAGATAGATAGTTAGATAATTAATCAATCGTCAGTTTTTCTGCAACTACATCTAAGCAGGACTAATTCGGACTCCCTATCTAGAAATATGTGGTAGATCAATTCTTCCTACGCTAATTTTAATCAAGGACCTAAACTGTATGTGTAAGACGTGCTAAACAATTCGTTTCTCTAAATGTGGAGGCCTACTTGAGCCTTTAATTGCTTTACCTCCCCATTAAGTGTATTATGTGTTTTTGATTGTCGCCTTAGAATTTTATCCTTTTAAACCTCTAAAAATCCAAGCTTCCTCTCTTTAGGATTAGTAGTCCCAAAAGCCTCCACGACTGATAGGTGGGACGGGTAATAGCACGTTGTAGGTAGCGATACCATTCCGCGATTAATGCCTTAACGAGGTGGGAAGGGTAGACATGGAGATGATGATCACACGATAACACTATGCGTACGATTGGCGGTGTTGCATGGATGATCCATGTGATTTATAAACCTAGGACCCCTTTCCTCATGTTACTTTGTTTAGTATCAATAAACTCTGTCTTTTCAATTACCCAAAACTCCCCTTTAATTTTTTCACTGCATTATTCCTTTTCCTTCTAACCTTTTTTCTTCTGTGTTTATTCGATGTCTTGACTAATTCTTGCACTTAGACTCTCCCTCAAACAAATTATAGATTCCAACATGCTTGTTTGTAAACCTTATGTGTAAATTTATTTGTATTCTTGTTCACACTAAAGTCACAACATAGCATGGCCGGGAACCACACTAGTGGATCTTGAGGGGTGCCTAACACCTTCCCCTCGAGATAATTTCTAGCCCTTACCCGAACTCTGGTTTTCCAATTCAAAACCCAATTCCCAAACGGGAATAGAGTTGTCTTCCCAAATGTCGTAAACCCGATTTCGCTTTAGAAAAAGGGGGCATCGACAGCCAAATCTACTGAGATGCTATAATCCAATTGTTTTATGCCTTCTTTCACTAATTGCAATTGAAATATCATTTGGGAAGAGGTCTCTCAGAACAAAGGCATAGATGATAGTTGTCACAAGCAGTGCTGTTACTGTTAGTGTAGCAAGAGAGCAAAGTATGATTGCTAGACACTTTGTCACTGTGTTGGCAGCGGCAGTAGAGTACCTCACAGTGGCAATAGCAACTCCGGTCATGGGGAAAGTATACGCCCACCACGCCAATGAAAATCTGAAGTTAACAAATGAGGCAAGCATTTCACATTAAGCCAAAGGTGAAGAGGAATAAGAGAGCTTTTCAGGACAAAGGCAAATTTCTCATACCTGAAGCCTCGAAAGAAATTAATACGAACAGCCTGTAAAGGGACAAGAATAAAGGATTAGCCTAACACTTGAACAACATTCTCACGAATAGTATAGCTTGTACCTACACATAAAAACCTTGACAAAGAAACTGTCAATAAACCTTTCAGAAGTAATTAGAGATGTTATTCTACTCGTGGCTGACTAGAATGGTTAATGATGTATTTGAAAGCTAAATCGGCCTAGCATATTGACTTACCAGTGAGAAATAAAGGATGAGAGCAATAAAATAAGAAGTCTTTGGTAAAGAGTTACAAATAGGACCAAATAATGAGCCAATCCAACAGCATAGAAGAATATTGGGCCTTCTTCTAGTCCCATGGATGCACCAAGCAAAGCACCGACGAAATTTCCAACAACAGAGAGATGATTTACGGGACTGGGAACCTTTGAGAGCCTTCGCTGTCCTCCAGACATCCATTGTCCATAAATCTTTAGCTCTAATCAAAAGATTGGGGTCATAAGAATGTACCACAGAGATGTGTGCAAGTTTTTAGTAACTGATGGTGGAACTCCTAGTGCTAAGAATAGAAGTGCTATCCACGGAGCAAAGAAGAATTTAACACGTATCGGGTATTCCCGACGAACTGCTTCGAAGTAGAAAATGATTTTCAGACCATAAATGAAAGCAACAATGGCGTTAAGGGCCACAGATATGCACCGAAGGACAAGATTCATGTTAAAGCTTACGTGGAGGAATTTTGATGAGGGAGAAGTGGCCAGAGCTTTCCTCATAATAGCTTGGCTACTAACACCAAGACAGATACCAAAGGAAGAAATAGGGAATCGGAGAAGAAATGGCCATTTCTTGTCCCCTGGAAGAATACGTTGCTCAGAAGCTTATACAGGAAAGAAACATGTATTACCAACATTACCATCTTGATTAAGAATATTTGTGTTTTCATACTAAAACGGAAAGAAAGAAAAGACATCTCATGTGTAGAAGTGCAGAAATGTGTATCTCAAAAGCATCAGTGCAACAAAATTTAGTATCTTTTAAGCAATATGAACTCAAGTTCCATTTTAGGCATGTAACTTCTTAGCTTTAAAACCAAAAAAGACATAGAGATACATGGATTTGCTCTTACTTTGGATGAAGAAACATACCATGAAAAAATAAACTACTTATAGCCGAGGATATGTTGATCCTTTAATACCAATGCAGGTTGCATTCATTCAACCAAGTGATGAACGTTATGTACTAACGGGTGCACAAAATCAATACGGCATGCAATATACCCTCAAAATACTTTTCATTTTTTTTCATTTTCTTTAGCAGTGGTTACATAAAAGATCAAAACTGCAAATGCATTGATACATTCATGATTTCACATGCTAGTAATCTTTAAAGATATCTACATCTGAAGCAAATTTCTGCAGACCACTAAAATGAGTGGGTGAAACCAAGGAGAAAAGCTTACCCGTAGAGTGTCCAATTCTGGTCCCTCCAACGCGTCAAAGTATTGATGTACAGGGATATTTTCTCTCTCTGCAGTATTCGACTCTTGCTGTGCTTCCAGGTTCTTTCCACTCAAATTTGTTAATTGTCTCTCCAGTTTACCAGACCATATTTTGAACGAGTTGAACCTTGGATCCCTTTGCTTAATACTCTTGGGATTCATTGATGGAAAGTCTGAATAGCTGGGAAGTTTCCCAATAGCAGGAGCCTCAGGAAATGCAGTATTTCTTGGCATTGGCTGAGAATAAAACTTGACCTTTTTATTATGTCTGGTCCCAGTAATAGTTGATGTAGCAGCAAAATCGGAAGTGTCAATATTGCATAACTGCTAAAATCAAATAATAACAACTTCACAAGAATCAAAGGAAAAGAGATTTGGCAAACACTAATAGAATTGAGAAGCTCAATGTTCTGTGACGACATAATACATAATCTACTGCAAGAATTGCTGAATATATCACAATTCAAAACACAGGATTAGCTAATCACCAATAAAATAAATAAAAGAAAGATAGCTAGCATACAAAGACAAATATAAAACGAATAAATAGACTACCTGATCTACCGCATTTGTTCAAAGACATCTATTGAGTATATGTTGGAATCATCTACAAAGTAAGCAATCCCATCAAGACAGAAATTAAACTTAGACATACGATATCTTATTTGATTTCCTAAGAAAAATAAGATGGAGGAGTATCCTACTAGTCATTAGGTGCCAAAGATGAATTGCCCTTCTCACCCCTAATAGTCACATAGCAAGCAATCTTCTAATCTCAATACACTTTTTTAAGATCTCTTCTACCAAGCTTATTCCGCTTCTACAAATTCTCCCAAACATATATAGCGAACACAGAAACAGAATAGAACAAAACAAGCAATAATAATCTAGAGGCGGGGAGATAATTCAGCACCCCATATTAACTATCAGAAAAAAAATAAGTTCCCTATATTAAAAACTGAAACAAAAATGTTAAGGAATATAGACAGACTAACATATTGATTTTGTGCACTGAAAGATGGTAGGAATAATTGGTTGCACGGTAGCTTGATAAACCTTCAAAATATTGCTCAAGGCACGACCATGATAATAAACTCGAAACCAACACATATGCTTTACATATGAAAGAACAGAAGTATGAGATAGTAGAGGAAAGCGATGTTAAGCAAATAATCATGCTAATATATTTTTTTTTACAATCCGCGCATCGCGCAGGTACCCTTGAACTGTTGTATACCCTTGACATAAAAGAATATTGTAGTGCAGTCTTCAAAGACTGCTTTAGATCACAAGTTCAAATCCTACTGTGACACTCTAGTATTTTCTTGAATTTCTAGAAAATTATACTAAAGAACACTAGAATGAACATTTCCATGTTTTCCCTACATCCTGACTGAAAAGAAACTGAAAATTTTAGAAATCTTGAAATCCAGCAACACATATGAAGAACACAGGGATCTGATTCTCAAACCAATAAATCTTAAGACCAAAATATCAAGAAAAGGCACGAAATTTAAGAGAAAATAAAGAAGAACAGCAAACCCAGATCCGAAAAAGAAAAGAAAAAGGAAATTGAACCTCCTGTTTGGACAAGGGTTTGCACTGCATAAGCTGAGCAATTTGTTCGTCAAGATTTCCATGAGATGCGCTCGATGGCACCGGATCCATTGCTGATTAATCAAGCACACAAACTCACAAATAAAGTATATCGCTTCATTTGGAGTACATCTCGTGAAACCCAAATCAAATAACTTACATGAAAAAGCCCAACTCATTTTTCACAAACACATTTAGGGTAAAAAATTAGGTATTATCCAAATAATTTTTTTCACCCATTTACAAATAAAGTTTCAGAGGAAAGAAATTGTGAAAAAAAAAATTGGTAGCTTACCCAAGCACATAGAATTTTGTGATATCTCACATAAGTAAGATTATAAAGGAGCAAGATGGTGACTCTTTATCGCTACTGTTAAATTACTTATCCTAGGTTGTGTGTGAGGTGTGATGTGTACCGGAAAAGAAATACGATAGCTTTTGCCGGAGTCATGACGGAGCCTTGCCGGATTGACTGGCGCAAGAGGTTAGGGTTGAAGCTAAGAGAAGGGGCGGATATGTTCTGATGTTTAAGAGGCAAGTTGGAGAATAAAAAAAGGTCTAGGGCTGAATAAAAGAAAAGGTAAATCCACTATAGTAAAATTAGAAGAGGGAAAATTTGGTGGGAAAGTGCAACCGTTGCAATAGCCTAATTTTTCACATAACCGTTGCTATTGATGAATCGTTTAGAACGGTTAATGTAAACGTTGTCGTAGATTTATCTTTGGCAACGATTATTATCCTAATGCAGCGGTTTACTCCTAGAAGTGTTTCACTAGGGTGGAATATCTTATGCAACGGTAACAACCGTTGCAGTAGATTTTCTATTGCAACGGTGATGTCACCGTTGCTAAAACATCCGTTCCAATAGGCTTATTTTCAGGTAGTGGTTTCTTGGGAAGGCTTAACTACATCAGTCGATTCATAGCACAGTCTACAGTTATCTGTGAGCCAATCTTTAAAATGTTAAATAAGGACACCGCTACCAAGTGGACCGATGACTGCCAGAAGGCCTTCGACAAAATCAAAGAGTACATGTCAACACCACCAGTCTTAGTCCCGCCCGAGCCCGGTAGACCCTTATTACTCTACCTTGCAGTGTTGGATGGAGCTTTCGGCTATGTTCTGGGGCAACATGATGAAATGGGGAGGAAGGAACAAGCCATTTATTATCTTGGTAAGAAGTTCAGCCCGTACGAGGCTCGGTATTCTTTATTGGAACGCACCTGTTGTGCTTTGACTCGGGTAGCTCAGAAGCTGAGGCATTACTTCTGTGCCTATACTACATATCTCATATCGAGAATGGATTCCTTGAAATACATCTTTCAGAAGCCCATGCCCACTGGCAAGCTAGCCAAGTGGCAAATCCTGTTGAGTGAGTTCGACATTGTTTACGTGACTCAGAAAGCGGTCAAGGGACTGGCACTGGCAAACCACTTTGCTAAAAACCCCGTGGATGGAGGATATGAACCCCAGAAAACGTATTTTCCTGATGAAGAGGTACCATTCATAGGAGAAGACATTGCCGAACCCTATGACGGTTGGAGAATGTTCTTCGATGGAGCAGCAAACTTCAAAGGAGTTGGCATAGGAGTAGTCCTAATATCAGAAACCGGTAAGCATTATCCAGTGTCTGCCAAACTCAGGTTAACCTGCACCAACAATATGGCCGAGTATGAAGCCTGCATCTTAGGGCTCAAAATGGCCATTAACATGAACGTGCAAGAGCTGCTAGTAATTGGAGATTCAGATTTACTTATACATCAAGTACGAGAAGAATGGGAGACCAAGAACTCCAAGATACTCCTGTATCTGCATCACGTACAGGAATTGACAAAGAGGTTCATAAAGACGGAATACCAGCATGTTCCCAGAATCCAGAATGAGTTCGCCGATGCATTGGCCACGCTATCATCTATGATACAGCATCCCGACAAGAATTTCATTGATCCCATTCCAGTGAAGGTCCATGATCAGCCAGCTTACTGTGCCCATGTTGAAGAGCAAGCAGACAGAAAGCCTTGGTTTATTGATATCCAGGAATATTTGGCAAAAGGAGAGTACCCAGAGCTTGCTAATCCTATTCAGAAACGCACACTTCGGAGATTGTCCAACAACTTCTTTCACAGCGGGGGAATCCTGTGTAGGAGGACTCCTCATTTGGGACTATTAAGATGTGTTGACGCAAAGGAAGCATCCATGCTACTAGAGGAAATTCATGCTGGGACTTGCGGTCTACATATGAACGGTTTTGTCTTAGCAAAGAACATACTACGGGCTGGTTACTTTTGGATGACTATCGAAACAAACTGCATCCAGTATGTCCGGAAATGCCATCGCTGTCAGATTCATGCAGATATGATAAAGGTACCTCCGAGCAAGCTCAACACAACAAGCTCACCGTGGTCGTTCACCGCCTGGGGGATGGATATTATTGGACAAATCGAGCCTGCTGCTTCCAACGGACACAGGTTTATCCTGATAGTCATAGACTATTTCACCAAATGGATCGTAGCAGCATCTCACAGAGCAATAACTAAGAAAGTCATGGTAGATTTTGTCCGCAACCGCATTGCTTGTCAGTTCGGGATTCCAGAGTCAATCATTACTGATAGCAGCTCAAACCTCAACAGCGACTTGATGAAAGCTATGTGTGAACCTTTCAAGATCAGACACAAGAATTCCACAGCCTACAGGCCTTAAATGAATGGATTCGTAGAAGCCGCCAACAAGAATATCTAGAATTTATTGAGGAAAATGATAGAAAAGAATAAACAGTGGCACGAGAAGTTATCATTTGCTCTATTGGGATATCGCACCACAGTCTGCACATCAGCCGGGGCAACCCCCTAAACGCTGGTTTATGGTACAGAGGCTGTCATTCCCACTGAAGTAGAAATTCCTTCCCTAAAGATCATACAGGAAGTTGAGCTCGACGACGCAGAGTGGGTGAAGAGTCATTATGAGCAACTAGCTCTTATAGACGGAAAGAGAATGAATGCAGTTTGCCATGGTCAACTCTATCAGAACAGAATATCCAGAGCCTTCAACAAAAGAGTCAAGCCAAGACAGTTCACACCGGGGCAGTTGGTCTTAAAGAAAAATTTTCCGCAACAAGACGAAGCCAAAGGGAAGTTCTCTCCCAACTGGCAGGGCCCATACATGGTTCATCGGGTTCTGACTGGAGGAGCCCTCATACTTGCAGAAATGGACAGAGAAGTCTGGCCAAAGCCGATTAATTCAAATGCAGTCAAGCGTTACTATGTGTAATCTTTATGCTTTCCTCATATGATGTAAATTGAACTACGCCTGACCTGATTCCCGTTTAAGAGGGGATGCGTAGGTAACCCTATGGGTTCGATCACAATTCAATAAAATTTTCATTTTTCCCTGAAATTTGAAACTGAGGCAGAACTTTGAGGAGGACCCTCAAAATTCAGAAGCAATTTCAGCCAATCGCCGCATGAGCAACAGTCACAAGTGTCAACCTATCAAACTGGGGCAGAATTTTTAGGAGAACCCTCAAAATTCTGTAGCAAGAGAGGGTGCAATGTCCCAAAATGCGTCACAATCGTCGGTTCATCTAAAAACTATTATTATACATTTATGTCATACTTTTACAAAATCATGCATGAAACTGCTTCGTTTAGCAACACTACCCCAATAATACAAACGGTATCATCAGATCAAAGCCGAACGAGTCAAGCAAAGCCAACGGGGATGCGAACTAACCTTCCCCTTCACAAAACTCATGATTTTTCTTTGGATGCAGGCACTAGGATTGCGAAATCATTAAACATATTGTACGCCCAAGGAACAAACATTGTTCAAGAATACGATTCTCAGAACCGTTGCACTTGCCAACATTTGCTATCAGCACGCACCCGTAATGCTCTGTATGTCACAATGCACCCAGTAGTCACAACACCGCAATCTACTATCAGCTAAGAAAACTCTACTGTCACTTGCTATTTTATTTCTTGCATAAGGCTACCATTCTGCCTTCCGAGGTTAAGCTCTACCTCCAACTGCATCTGCATTGCATAAGGCTACTATTCTGCCTTCTAATCTGCATAAGGCTACCATTCTGCCTTCCGAGGTTATGCTCTACCTCCAACTGCATCTGCATTGCATAAGGCTACTATTCTTCCTTCCAATCTGCATAAGTCTACCATTCTGCCTTCCGAGGTTAAGCTCTACCTCTCACTGCATTTGCATTGCATAAGGCTACTATTCTGCCTTCCAATCTGCATAAGGCTACCATTCTTCCGAGGTTAAGCTCTACCTCCATCTGCATTCGCATCTTTGCATAAGGCTACTATTCTTCCTTCCAATTTGCATAAGGCTACTATTCTGCCTTCCAATCTGCATAAGGTTACCATTTGGCCTTCCGAGACTAAATGTTGTCTCCATCTGCATCTGCATGGCTGTAAGATCGCCATATACTGCATCTGCATGGATGAAAGATCGCCTCATACTACATCTGCACAGCTGAAAGATCACCATGTACTGCATCTGCATGGCTGAAAGATTGCCACACACTGCATCTCACGGCTGAAAGATCTCCTCATACTACATTGCACGGCTGAAAAATCGCCTCATACTTTATTGCACAGCTGAAAGATCGCCACAAGCTACTGCATCCTTCATGGGCTGAAATATCGCCAACTCATCCTAAGGCGTCATCGTTCGTAGGCACCATCTTCATAGCCCGAGAACACCATGTCATGGCCTGAGGATCTCTTTCAAACTTTCGCATATCATTATTCAAAGGCGTCATGGTTCGAAGGCACCATCCTCATAGCCCGAGGACATCATTTCATGGCCTGAGAATCCTTTATCGTATGTTTCATAACCCAGGACATCATGGTCTAAGGACGCCATTCCTAACCGTCCAAAGACAGCATTCATTATCCAATGGGAATTTGCACCATGTTTAAATTTGCGCACAATATATGCTTGCATTGCTTATTTGCAGGTAAACCAGCAAGCAACGGCCATCCCGGCAGGAGCAATTCCGCTCCAGTGCCCGCAGCCATATCAAACTTAACCATTCCCGTAAACCTATCACTCACCCGGCTCTAGATATTGCGTCCGTCCTTGAAAAGTCTCCATCGGCATACTCTGCCGGCGGATCCTCAACTACATACGGCCTGATTCCTGTAAAACCAGGGATATGTAGGCAGCTCAGAAGCCAGGGTGCGGCCTAAATATTCTTCAAACCATTTCGCACGGTCAGAATTGGCTATCATTTCTTTACCCGGAAACTCCTTCATTCTTCCCGGGTAAAGAGGGGCAGCTGTTGATACCCAATTTTTCCCTATATATATTTAATATGCAAAACACCTTCAAAATAACATATGTATGCATATATGAGCATGTCCAAGGGTTTTATTATTTTTTCATATTTTTACAGGTTTTTTTAATTGATTTAATTCCCCCTTTTTTTATCCATAAAATCCCAATAATTATTCCCAAAATTATTATTTTTGATAATTCATCTATTGTATTTCTATATTTATGCCAGATATGGCTAAAGTAATTTTTACAATTTTTTTGCAATTTTATTCAGTATTTTTAAAGCTAAATTGCACATAATTGCAATATTAGCCATTTTAAAGTTTAATTATGTTTTAAACGCATAAAATTAGATCTTGTATTTTTAAATTGTTAATTATATGTTATAAATCACATTAGTGCTTTCAATTTATTTTTTAGAAGCCATTTACTATTTCTTATAAATTAAAAAGGAAAAACTTGCTATTTAAATAACAGCCCTTTTTGTATTTCAAATCTAGCCCAAATCAAACCCCCAATTCTCCGGCCCAATTTCTAATTAAACCCGTCCCTAACCCTTTTAAACCCTACCCAAACCCGGATCCCCACCTACCCCATTTAATCTGGGCTAAACCTTACCTTACTAATACTATTGAAGCAAAGAAAAAGCCTCACCTATTAACAAGCATGTAAAAAGAAAGAACTAGCTAACACTAGATATTCTATGATCATCACAGAGTTTATAACATACTATGTGATGATATTACATAAAACTATGCTAATGTGATGGTAGAATAAGAATATGTAGAAATAATAATGATGTCCTTTGTTTCTAATTTTGTGAAGTCTTCAACTTGTAGACGCTTGTCTTCATCCTCTACCCTTTTCAAACTATTTTCAAAATTCATGCTTTCTTCTTTGAACGAGTGGACTTTGTTGACGTAGTTGGATAAACCTGTTTTTGTTTAGCAACTCTCATTGGGAGTCGCCTTATGTTAACATCTTCACTCATCTTGCCCTCCCAACTTTTTTCTCTTTTATGTTTCTTTTTCATTTTGCCGCTATGCATAGTTTATAGATCCCCTTTTCTTGTTTCCTCTGCCCGGCATTGATTTAAAATATCTTCTTCCTCGCCCTCTTCATATGTATCACAATCACCGGATTTGGCATGTCTTGAACTAGTTCTTGAACTACCATACTGTTTCCATTCTGTTTACTAACCAACGCTGCCTTGTTTTGGTGTTGTGATATGATTTGCATTTTGTTCCCACTCTTATTCACTCGAACTGTGCTAAAAGCACTAAGATTTAACGAACTAACAGGTTTTGAGCTTACCATTGCATCGAATAGCTTTCTATCTTCTAATGAAATATTTGGAGTTGTTGCAACAATTTGTTGCTGCCCAGAATTTGCTGGTGTTGCTGTTCGACCAGCAGTAGGACAAACAGATGAGTCATTTGGCATATGTTGTTGTTGCACTGCATCCAAAATTTGATTAGTTACCTCAATTTGCTGCTGCCCAGATTTAAAAGTTGCTTCTGCTAGATCATTAGCAGCTGAACCAGTGTGTCTTGTTTGTGTTGCTGCTGCTCGACTCAATGTTCTTGCACGTGAAGCATTGCTGGGGACAAAAACAAGTTCATTGGAATTAAGTTTGCTTGAAGTCAACGTGAGCTCTTTTCTTGGCAAAGTGGTGAGCCAATTGAGAGTAAATCTTCTCCTTCACTCTCTTGATCTGCACTTCCATCAGTTGATTCTCCATCAAAGCCATACTCAGGAGCCCAGTCCTCATCATCATCATGTTCGTGTTGATCTAACCATAGTTTTGAATTACTAACCATTTCCCTCACATTAGCTTATATTATATCATTGTTATTTCCTGTAGAAAGCATTAGTTGCCCTGGTTCACCTCCATAATCCCCACATGAATCCATTGATTGTGAGGGAACTTTATACACGGATGTGTTCAAGGTCACAATTGGTTGTTTAACCATAGCTTTGTTCACTACCATTGCTGCCTGGGCTTCTTTAATAATCTTTTCCAAATAAGGATTGGAAAAATGCAACTTAGGTGCATTGGAACTATGAGCTTGGATGCCTTCATTGCTACTTGATTTTGCAACCAGTTTAATTTGCTTAGGTGCTGCAGCGTGGATATCTGGTATTGTTAAAGTCCCATTAGCCTGTTCCTTCACTCGAGCACCAACTTTTGAGGAACTTTGCTGTTGTTTTACATTAGTTGGAGAGCTATTTTTTCTAGATTTTGAGACTGTATCTCCACACACCAGTTCCAATATCTTACCAGCATCATTCTCTCCATCTTCCTGTTCAATGACCAAGGCATCAAAAGCATTAGTACACCTAATGTTTTCTGAAGCAAATTCCTGCTTTTTAAGATCTGTAGCAGCCCTTTTACCAGGTGATACAACTGATCAAACCTTAGTCACATTCTTTAGTCCAATAGCTTCACAATTACTCCTGGAAATTTGTAATCCTTCATAATCATCTCCCTTGTCATGAAATCCAGTATCACCTTTAATATTTGCACCTTTAGTAGCACAATCAGTAGTTGTTGGTGTGACAGATCGTGCACGTACTTCTAACAAAACAGTACCAAATTTAGACTTAGCAGGAGCTACTTGTTGCACCATAGTCTATCCTTTTCCATCAACCACTGATGCAACTCGATCAATCTCCTTACCATCCTGCACACCAACAACCCCAGTGGCATCAGTTGAACCCATAACGATAGCTCGATCACTTGTAACATTCAATGGAACAGTAGCTGCCAAATTTGACACCACAATAGCTGATTGTTTTCCAGATACTGTATTACCACATGGAACTGGTAAACTCTGCTCAACACCAGTTGAGCCTCGATTAACATCTTCCAAACCATCAACCATCCTCTACATTACATATTTATGCAGCAACCTAAACTCGATCAGCAGTCTTTGAGCCTATAGCAGCTGCACACTCCAACTCTTCATTATCTACATAGTGTTGCATCTCCTATTTCACTATTCTGACATTAGGATAAATTGGTACTTTTGTAAAAAGACCAGTTGCAGCTTTAGACAACTTCTGCTTATCATAGGCTTGCACAACAGGATTCACCACACTAAAAATCCTTGCTAATGCTTTCTTAGCAGGAACATCAAGTGAAGGTTTAGGTGGACCTTTATCGATCATTGAAACTTCACCTACAGTGGTACCATTACCTGCACGATTCACAAGTTTTCCTCCATCTGTTTGCGATACCTGCTGTAGGGCAGAGTTTTCTTTTGGTGCTTCAACTTTCAGCTTACAACTATTTGTATATTTTTCTGGTAATTCATTAACTCTTTGGCTAGCTCTTTTTGAATTTAAGTAATCCCTAGCATCACCTTGTAATTGCTCAATATTGTCCACCTCCATAATAGGCAGATTGACATCAACTGTATTACCCTCTGCCATTACCTCCTTGTTAGATTGTTCCTTCATCACTCGATACACTTTTTCGTTATGTCCTTGATGCTGGCAATAAGTGCAATATTTAGGAAGATTGTCATACACTACCTCCTGGTAATGCACGATTATTTTACCCAAAATTCTGTCCATAATTTGTAGCATAACCTTCTAAGGATGTTTGTCGAGCAAAACAAGAATTACCTTGACCCTAGCAGCAGTAGGTCGTGTTCTTTCTTGTGTCGCCTTGTCCACAGCAAGAGCCTTACCAACAGCTGATGCAATGGACATTAATGACCTCTTAGAGAAGAAATTAGGCGGCAAACCTGGAAAGGAAATCTACAAAACTGCCATGGAGGTTTCCTCCTTCGGATTGAATCCTAACGTCCATGGAAAAGTTCTAAAAAAGAATTCATCACCTTTACACTTAATATATCCAGTCGTCTTTGACAAGAACTAAATTATAGAGATCAAACCTAATCAACAGATGACGAAATTCAAGCTGTCCAATGTTGCAGCGACCATG
Source organism: Nicotiana attenuata (assembly GCF_001879085.1). Taxonomy (NCBI): domain Eukaryota; kingdom Viridiplantae; phylum Streptophyta; class Magnoliopsida; order Solanales; family Solanaceae; genus Nicotiana; species Nicotiana attenuata. The sequence continues at coordinate 23,794 of NW_017672641.1, forward strand.
AACATCGAATTACGTCGAATTTTCTTTTCTAATCTCCTGTAATTCAGGCTTTCTATAAGAGAACTTCACAACGACTGCTTGATTCAGTCCTTCTTCCCTTGTGAATTCATTAACTTGATCCATAGTAAATTCAATCACTGGCTCTCCATGAACGACACTAACAGGAAACAATTCTAGTTTTGACGTAACTGTGGCAGATTGTTTGGACTGAAGTTGCGCAGCATATGTTTGTTTTGGATTGAGATTAGGATGTGTTTTATTAGTATTCTGGGTTGTCTCTCCCACAACCAAAGGCTGGGGAGAGCTCGCAGCAGCCATGGCTGCCAAAACTCACAAGATCGCCAAAGCCTAGAGAGAGAAAGAAGAGAGAAGGGAGAGCATATCTATGGTCTTTTCCTGGCCATCCATGGCTTTTCCGGCTAGTTCGGTAACTTTTCGAAGTCTTTCTCATTTTTCTGGATTCTCTGAAACCCTAACTTTAAAGGCTTTTCGATTTTTTTTTCAAATCTGTCTTAGATTTGTGTATGTTATGAACCTCTTAAGTGTTTTCCTTAAAGGTTTTCCGATTTTTTCAAAGCGACTCTTCATCATCAACGATTAGGGTTTTATTAACCTCTTGTAAAAGATCTCTTCTCCGATTTTTCAGTGTTGTTTTATTATTTTCCTATGTTTAAACGATTTGTTTATGTTTTTCTTCTACCTGGTTCATCGTGTTAAAACCCCAAGTATCTTTGGTTTTATCCGGGGTTCTGAAACTGTCTTTTTGTACGTATGCCTGCTTCGATTGGGTTCTTCATGGTTAAACCCTTTTCTTTGTTTGTCTTGACTGAGTCTGAGTTCTTACCGTTTTTGTTAAAACCCTAATTTCCTAAAACTTTTCTCACTTGTTACTGTGAGTTTTTAAGGACTTCCTTTACTTATTTCTGTGTATTGGTCTGATCTCTTTTACCTGTTGCTATGTGTTAGACTGGTTTCTTCATTTTGGTTCTATGTGTGAGCCATGACTGCTTGACCTTGTTGATTACCATGCTTTGAGTAGTCCTTAGCCTATTCATGTCACTTTTGTACGTTTATGTTCGTCTAGTTTTCTACTTTTTGTCAATATGTTTGACCCTGCATGTCTGATATGCCTGTTCATTTTTTTCTATTTATATGTTGACTTGCAGAATCATGATTCCTTCTTGATTGATCTTGATTTCCTCAAGTTACGATTGATTGCAAAGGTTTTCTTATAAACCCCTAATTTTACTCATTTGATTAAGTTGATTGATTCCCATTCCTTTATTTGCTGTGATGTTTCACCCCCGCTGAATCCTTTTCCCAAATTAAATAAATTATGTACTTAGACTCAATTGTATACTCTATATTCTTACTATCCCATATATGGTCAGAAATCAATCTTCCTCAAGATGATTTTCTTTCCTTAATTATCCCGCTAGTATCCGTTAAGTAGTAATTCCTTGATTAAAGGGAAGTACTTGTATTAATGGGATTTTGATTGTGATTATTTCCATATTTGTATTAAAACTTTACTTGTTACCTTGTTTTCTACTCATTTTCAAAGCTATAAATACCCTATCCCCTCTTCTCTAAACAGACGAACAACTAAGTTCAAAATACACACTTACACATTCAAACTCTCTTTCTTTCTCTACTACTTGTGCTACCGCCTTGTCTAGTGGGCTGAAAGCTAAGGCTAGACTGTAGAATTCTGATTGCTTTACTTTTCTTTTTCTGCACTTTGCTTCAACTGGTATGTCCCTAGTTTAAATTCTGAAACTCAAACCTATGTGTTCCCTTGTTGTCAATCACTGTCTCTTTCTGCACTGACTTAATGGCTCATGCTGTTGCACTTTTTGTTTACTGCTTTACTCAGCATGCTTAAAATTCTGCCCTCTTTTGTTCAAATATAATTAGTATGTTTACTTGTTCCTGCTTATGTCCCTTAACTAGCATGTCTTCTAATGTTCTTACTAATTATGTATTTCTGTTTAGGGTCCTCTATGTCCCCAACCCCTACTCCCCTATTTGTAACTGTTGAAGCATGTACTCCTCCCTGAACTTGTTCTGTGGTTTTGCTGCTCCTATCCCTTGCTCCCTTTCAAAACTCTTCTGCTGATCTACAAACTTATTTCAAACATGCTGTTTTTAAACCTATTTCAAGCACTCTCACATGCACTCTTAGTTCATTAGGTTCTGCTTCTCTTGTGTGAGCCTTGCTTTGGGACCCTTGAGCTCCCCTGAACCTGGACACATAAGGGCTGGCACTTCCACACTGCACCTACTCTTGGTTATGCAGTCTGGGTGCGAGCACTGCCCGGGATCCCTTGAGGTCCTTAGGGAACTCTGACACACCTAGGTGTGAGGGAACGCTATGGAACAATATTAGCATTTGAGGTGGTTTATTACATAACTCATAGAGGAAGTCAGAATTAGGCTTCTTATAGTTGTAACTTCTTATTTTTCAGTTCTTATGTAATTCTATCGCATGGTCTGTAATAATTTGTAAACAAGTATTGGGGTTGCTAGTGAAAAGGGATGGAAAATATGCATGCTATAGTTGTTAAATGGTAGAAAGCATGTTATTAAGTTTATATTCCTAATTGTGCATTAGAAACCATGTTTAGGATTCATTATGCATTCGAAATCATGCTCTTATGACCTTTGTTTCTTGCTTCAGCACTTCATTCATTAGTCCATGCTTTATGTCTATCACTTAGAAATCCTACTCCTAGGGCAATAACAACATTGATATAAAAAGCTGTTATTTCAAAAATCCTGCAACTATTATGTACACTCAGAAATCATGCCTTAGGGACTCTGCCATTTGCATGTGCATATTAGATATCATGTCCTACGATTCTATTTGCATTTCGTTTAAAACGCCTAGCTGAATACTGATTCATGAAAGGTAGTAAAGTAATAATTTTTCACATTGTGATGCTTCTGAATAAATTTGGCAACCATCTCTGCTACTAGAACAACATGTTTTAGTAAATAAAAATAATCTCCAAATTGTGTTAATGACTTGGAACAACTGCCACATCTCGCTTTGTGCCTAGGCAAGCCTTAGGTAATAACTTTAATAAAACTGGAACTGCTTTTGTTTAATTATCAACTGTTAAAATCAGTAGGCAAAACCTGATTCGGACTTCTTTTTTGAGTCATGTGATAAATCTGGTTCTGATGTTATCGCTCAAACACCTTGCTTTAAGATTTTAAATTCAGACCTTAACTGCGTATAAGTCATGCTGTCTATGTGCATTATCTGCGGAGGTATAAGTCATACTTGCTTATATGTTTCCCCCTCCAAATGCAATCTTATATGTTTTGTATGTCGCTTTAGTATTTTTGCCTTTGAACTTGAGGGTCTGCTTAGATCCTCCATCTTATAGGAATAAGAGTCCTAAATTCCTCCGGGACTGATAGGAAGGGATGGGTAACAACATGCAAAAAGAATCGAGACCAACCCTGACTTTAATTACCTTCACGGGACGGGAAAGGGTAGATATGGATATGATGACTGGTGCGCTAATACCACATGTATCCCCTCTTTTGAGGAGTGTCATACCGGGTATTGCGTTGATGTGATCCATATTGCAAAAAAACCTAGGACCCCTTTACATTCATAAGCATGCTTAGATTATAACTCTTTACAAAACCTTCCTTTTATTAATCGTTTTTCAAACGCTTATGTATTTTAACCTAAATCCCTTGCTATGTGAGCCTTACTTATCTACTTGCTAATTGCATAAATTCACAAAAACTATCTGGCCGGGAACCATACTAGTGGATCCTGAGGGGTGCCTAACACCTTCCCCATAGGATAATTTCAAGCCCTTACCTATCTCTGGTTATCAAACGTAGTTGTAGATAAACCCTGTAGGTGCCCTAACACACCTTAAAAAAATGTTAGGTAGCGACTCTTCAAAAAATGTAATACCCAATTCCCAAAAGGAAATGAGTCATTACACCTCCATGAATGTCGAAACCCGGACTCCCCTCCGCGGAGGGAAAAATGGGACGCGACAGCTGGAATAGCTCTTAACTTGTGGAGGTGAGAATTACCTTATTTGCTTGAGGACAATCAAAAGCATAAGTTTGGGTGAGTTGATAAGTGGGGATTTTGACTACTTATTAGCGCCTTTTAGCTTTCATTTTAGTCCAAAAGCGTTTAATTGTATTCCTGAAAAATGATGAAATATGCTTAATTGCAGGAGTAATGGAAAATGAGCCACTAAGATGAAATCCAACTCAAGAAGGAGTGATCTAAACACAAGGACAAAATCAGGAACATAAGCTCAAAGTGCGGACCGCAGATTTCCATCTGCGGACGCAGATTGTGAAGGAAAGCTTATCAGAGACAAATGCAAAGTGCGGTCCGTAATGTGCGGCAGCAGAAGCTAACCAAGAGCAGAAGTTCCGAGAGTTCTCATTTCAAGATTAAAGGAAGTGCGGACTGCACAATTATTGTGCGACCGCAGAAGTCAGCTACGCGGCTGCACTCAGAAATGTGCGGTGCCTAGAAGAGCCTTATGCGGCCGCACCCAGAAATGTGTGGACCACATAATATGAGAGATGCGACCGCGGTTCAGAATTGTGCGACTGCAAAGACTCAATCCGGTGAAGCTGAAGCAAAGTGCAGCCGCAGAACCTCCAAAAGGGCATTTTTGTCCAAAAATTCCAGCTTTGTATAAATAGAATAGTTTCATGAAATTAGGTCAAGTTTTGAATATTCAAAGTGACGTAGCCATTTCTCCTTGCTTCGTTAGGCAACTTTAGCTTATTTTGGTGATTTGACATTGGGTTTTTCATTTTAATCTATCAATATGAGTTTTATTATATTTTCTTCTTTGATTTCTTCAATACCCATTATGAGTAGCTAGATTTTTGTGAGCCAAACCTAGTGTGTAAACCTTATGGGTGATTAATTTTATGCTTGTTTATGAATGGGTGTTTGTCATTTAGCTAGGTTCATTCTTCAATTGTGAAATTAATGGTTGCAAACATTGATTTATGCCTATTTGACTTAGTCTCTTCTTGAGAAAGAGAGACCTGGTCTAGGTTAACTTAGCTAACAAGAAATTGGGTCAATTGAGAGATCGATTAACCCAATTAAGGGTTCAACAAAGAGATAGTAACAACCCGACTTGAGTTCTTATCAATCGTTTCGGTAGATACCCATTTGGTCTTGAGAAAGCCGAATTGGAAAAAACCACTCTCTAACCGAGAGGTATTGAGTGGACAATGTATTATTGTGAGCTATAACACACCCCAGTCAATAAAACAATATAAAAGTCTTTATCCCATTAGGCAAACACCTAGGTCATGGTCACTGCCCTAGGCCTTTTTATATCTTTGAGAAACATTAAAAAACAATCATCTCTAGTTTTATATTAGATTTGCAATCCTTTGTTAATTTTAGAAGTAAAAAACAATGCTTTGTTTGTGAAAGTGTAATCTAGATACTTCACGTACTCACTCTAAATATATACTACTAACTCTCATCTCATCTCCTTGTGGATTCGATCCTGACTCCTTGTTGGGTTTTATTATTTCAAACGACCGTGCCATACCTCGTTAGAGGCGTGCATTTTGACGTGCTAAAATTTTGGCGGTCCGCAGAATTCTTTGTGCGACCGCAGATTTAAGTGCAGACCGCAGATTTCCTCGTGCGGCCACACTTTGGCCATTTCTCTGATAGGCAAACTTCAGAGAGTGTGCAATTTTTGATTTCCAGTTGTGCGGCCGTAGAACCCTTCTACTGTGGCATTCCAAATTGTGTGGTCAACACAATAAATGTGCAGTCTGCACTTTTTCCATACTTAGCCAATTTTTTCGAGCATAGTTCCTGCAAAGCACACTCATTCCTGCAACACACTTCAAAAGCAGTTAGCACAAAATAAGACCTATCTAAAGAAAAAGAAAAATAAAAAGAAAAAGAAACATGGGTTGCCTCCCAAGAAGCGCTTGATTTAACGTCGCGGCACGATGCAGATTACCATCATAACTTGAAATAAATTACCGCCACGACGTAGCCATCACCAACTTTTCCCAGATAGTGCTTCACCCAGTGACCATTGACTCTAAGTACCTCATCATTTTTATTCTTTAACTCCAATGCACCAAACGGTGTCACACCCACAATCTCAAACGGGCCACTCCATTTAGACTTTAACTTTTTCGAAAACATCCGTAACCGAGAATTGAACAACAACACAAGATCACCTTCTTTAAACTCCTTGTTTCAAATGTACTTTTCATGGAAGTACTTCATCTTCTCCTTGTATAAGGATGAACTTGTGTATACATGGTACCAGAACTCATCCAACTCATTTAATTGTGCCCCCCTTAAGTTGGCGGCGACATCCCACTCAAGATTCAACTTTTTTAAAGCCCACATGGCTTTGTGCGCAAGTTATAGCAGATGATGACGAGCTTTTCCGAACACCAACCGGTATGGAGACATTACGGTCGGTGTTTTGTAAACCTTCCTATAAGCCCATAAAGCATCATCAAGTTTCTTTGACCAATCCGTCCGGTTAGCATTCACTGTTTTGGACAAAATACACTTTATGTCTCGGTTGGAGACTTTCACTTGACCGATTGCTTGTGGATGATAGGGAGTTGGGACTTTATGAGTGATACCATACTTTCTGAGTAAGGTGTCGAAAGCTTTGTTAGAAAAATGCGATCCCCATCACTAATGATAGCTCTTGGAGTACCAAATCTAGTTAAAATGTTCTTATTCAAAAATGCCACCACACTTCTCGCTTCATTGTTGGGCAAAGCAACAACCTCAACCCATTTGGACACATAGTCAACCGCGATCAAGATGTAGTTGTTTCCACAAGAACTCACGAAAAGACCCATGAAGTAACTACCCCAAACATCAAAAATATCAATCTCCATGGTGGTGAGGGGCATTTCATTATTATTTGAGATTCCACCGACCCTTTGACATTCATCACAACGCTTGACGAGATCACTTGCATCCTTGTAAAGAGTGTGCCAATAGAAACCGCAATTTAATACTTTGGCCGCCATTCTTGCTCTACCATGGTGACCACCGTATGGAGAAGAATGACAAGCCCCAAAAATTTCAACTTGTTCCTCCTCCGACACACATCTTCTAATCACTCCATCCGTATAAATCGGAAAAGGTATGGTTCATCCCAATAATAGTCTTGACAATCCCGTTTGAGCTTCTTCCTTTGGTTTGAAGAGAACTCAACCGGAATGATACCACTTACAAGATAATTTGATAGATTCACGAACTAAGGCACCTCTTTCATAGAAATAGCCAAGAGTTGCTCATCGGGGAAGGAGTCATTGATTTCAAGGACATCATGCGGCCTCCCCTCCTCCTCCAAACATGACAAGTGGTCCGCCACTTGGTTTTCACTTCCTATTCGATCTTGGATGTCTATATCAAACTCTTGCAACAAAATTACCCATCTCATCAACCGGGCTTTGGAATCTTTCTTTCTCATAAGATAGCAAAGTGTCGCATGATCCGTACGGACAATTACTTTTGCACCCATCAAGTACGGGCGGAGCTTTTCAATAGCAAACACAACGGCAAGGAGCTCTTTTTCTACAACGGTGTAGTTAACTTGGGCACTATTCATGGTCTTACTTGCATAATAAACCGGATGAAATTTTTTGTTGATGCATTGCCCCAAAACAGCATCTATCGCTACATCACTTGCATCGCACATAAGCTCGATAGGAACACTCCAATTTGGAGAGGTGATGATAGGAGTAGTAGTCAACTTGAGCTTTAGCATTTCAAAGGCTCTCATGCAATCATCATTGAAATGAAACTTGCATCTTTCTCCAAAAGCTTGCACAACGTGTTTAACACTTCTCGCATGGCCTATGAAACTCCGCACGCCTTTCACTGAAGTTGGAGATGGATAGAAATCACCTCAATCTTTGGCTTGTCGACTTCAATGCCATTCTTTGAGCTCTTATGGCCAAGGATAGTGCCTTCCTCAACCATGAAATGACATTTCTCCCAATTGAGCACCAAGTTTGTTTCTTCACATATTGCCAACACTTTATCCAAGTTTGCTAGACAATCATCAAAAGAATACCTGACCATGAAAAAGTCATCCATGAAGACTTCAAGGTAATCCTCCACCATATCCGTGAAGATCGCCATCATAAACCTTTAAAAGTCGCCGGTGCATTGCACAACCCAAATGGCATCCGCGAGAATACGGAAGTACCATAAAAATATGTAAAAGTAGTATTCTCTTGATCCTCTGGAGCAATAAGAATTTGATTGTACCCGGAATACCCATCAAGAAAATAATAGAAAGCACGGACGACCAATCTATCAAGCATTTGATCTAGGAAAGGAAGTGGGAAATGATCATTCCTTGTGACTTTGTTGAGCTTACGGTAGTCCATACACACTCTCCACTCGGTCACCGTCCTTGTAGGAATCAAATCATTCTTATCATTGTTGACCATTGTCATGCCCTCTTTCTTTGGGACACATTGAACTAGAGAAGTCCACGAACCATCAGAAATGGGGTAAACAACCCCGACATCCAACCACTCGATGATCTCCTTTTTGAAAACCTCTTGCATGGCTTCATTGAGTCTCTTTGATGTTCAATAGATGGTTTGTCACTTTCCTCCAAGTTAATCTTGTGCATGTAAAATGCGGGACTTATTCTCCGAATATCCGCCAATGTCCATCCAATATCCTTCTTCCTCTTTTGTAGCACCGCCAATGTAGAATCTACCTGCACGTTAGTCAAACGAGAGGAAATAATAACGGTATAGTAGAAGAAGGGCCAAGAAATTCATACCGAAGATGTGGAGGAAATGGCTTCAACTCCAAGATGGGAGGCTCCTCAATTGAAGGATTTGTTGGAGGAGTGGTTCTATTTTCAAGATCCAAGGACAATTTGTAGGGCTCATAAGTGTACGACCCCATTCCTTGCAATGAATTCACACATTCCACGTAACCCTCAATTTATTCATCATCACAATTGAGAAAGATGGCCTCCAACGTATCATCAACATTCATCACAGCACTTGTTTCATCCACAATCACATCGGTCACCAAGTCCACGAAAGAGCACACCTCATTGCTATTTGGTTACCTCATAGACTTGCACACATGAAAAACCACTTTTTCATCACCAAACCGGAAGGTAAGTTCTCCGGCTTCAACATTAACTAGAGCCTTCCCCGTAGCATGGAAAGGTCTCCCAAGAATAATCTGCACCTCATAGTCAACCTCACAATCAAGAATAAAAAATCTGCCGAAAGAATGAATTTATCAACACGAACCAACATGTCATCAATCACCCCCAATGGTCTTTTCATGGTACCTAGTCCATTTGTAATCTCAAAGATGTGGGTCTTGGTTGCCCAATTCCCAAAGTCTTGAAAACCGAGTAGAGCATCAAATTGATACTCGCCCCAAGATCACAATGAGCTTTAGCAAATTCGGCACTTCCAATGGTACAAGGAATTGTGAGAGCACTGAGATCTTCCCATTTAGGACCCATTGAATGCACAATTGCACTCACTTGACGAGTCATCTTCAAAGTTTAACAATTCATCGACCGTTCTTTGTCACCAAATCTTTCATAAACTTTACATAACTGGGCATTTGCTCTAAAGGTTCAACCAATGGCACAATCATGGATAATCATGTCAATGAACTTTTTGAATTGATTCTCGCCTTTTTGCTTGGCAAGCCTTTGAGGATATGGAAGAGGAGGCCTAGGCCATGGTGCCTTAGCATTTTGCACTATCGGTTCTGGCATGTCAACAATGTGCTCCCTAGACGGGTTCACTTCCTCATGAGCTTTCTCCACATTGTCATCAATATCAATCCGCACTTCATCATTTGCTTGCACCATATTGTTCGGGATCTCATCTTCTTGTACCACTTGGTCATCATCCACAAGTTTTCTTTGACTTAAGGTGGGTGCATCCCCACCTTTTCCACTCCTTGTAGTAACGAACATGGCATGTCCCATCATGTTACCACCCTTTGGGTTCACCACCGTGTCACTTGATAGTGCCCTCTTAGGACGAGTGTTTAGAGCTTGAGAGATTTGCCCCAATTGAAGTTCCAAGTTGCGAAATGATGTGTTGTGTGAGGCTAGTTGGGCATCGGAGTCGGCATTCTTCTCCATCATTTGTTTGAACATATATTTAATTTGTCCCATCTTATTGTTGGAAGAACTTGGACCATGGGAAGGACAAGGAGGCGGGTTGTTCGGTTGTTGATACATCGAGGGCCTTTGAAAGCCCGAACACCGGTAGCCTTGATTGTTGTTCCATCCCCCTTGGTTGTTGCCACCCCAATAGCCTTGGTTATTTCCAGCACTCCAATTTCTGTGATTGTTATTATTGTTCCAATTCCCTTGATTGTTGCCACCACTCCAATTACCTTGGTTGTTAGAATTCCATCTACCTTGATTACCTTGAGGTCGCCATTATTGTTGATTCGGGCCTTGATAGATATTTCTCTGCCCTTGAAAGTTGTTCACGTATTGCACTTCTTTCTCTTGTTCATTGTACGATTCATCTTGATCAAACCCACTATCTTCTTGCACATAATTCTCCACACGGTTTTGCACTAGTGGACCCTTTTGACTTCTCTTGTTTACCATCATACTAACTCCCTCCATTGCATTGACTTGCTTAGTATTTTGCACTTGTTGAAGTTGAGCCTTGGATAATTGATTCATTGTGGTGGTCAGCTCGGCAATGACTTGCCCATGATCATGCAATTCTTTATGTAGGTGAATCACGTTCGGATCACCATGAGGAACATTTGCTCTACTTTGCCATGCCGATGATGTATCCGCCATTTTATCTCACAAGCTTTCGCATACGGCGTTGTCATGAAATTTCCACCGGCAAGTTGGTTGACCATGCATTGAGTGGTAGTATTGATCCCCCGATAGAAAGTTTGTTGAATCATAGCCTCCGCCATGTCATTATTGGGACACTCTTTGACCATAGTTCGGTACCTTTCCCATATTTCATGCAGCGGCTTATTGGGCTCTTGTTTGAATGCTAGAATCTCGTCTTTAAGAGTAGCCATATGCCCATGAGAAAAGAACTTGGAAATAAATTTCTCCACCAATTCATCTCATGTATCGATGGAATGGCTTGGAAATCTCTCTAACCCATCTATGGCTTTACCCCGTAGAGTGAAAGGAAATAGCCTCAATCTTAAAGCATCCTCAGAGACGTTTGTCTATTTACTCCCCCAAAAAGTGTCCACAAAATCCTTCAAGTGTTTGTATGCATTTACACTCGGAGGCCCGGTGAAGAATTCTCGTTGCTCTAGCAATGTGAGCATTACATTCGTGATTTGAAAGTTTCCCGTCCTAATATGGGGCGGGACTATGGCACTTGTATACCCTTCGTTCGGCAACACCCGCTGTGGAGCCGCTCTTGGTGGATGCGGGTAGAACTGGGACGTTGTCTTGAGGCTATCGGCCTCTTCTATTTGCTTGAGGTTCAAGAGGAACCTCTTCAACTTGGTCGTCCAGAACGTCCACATCCCTCATAGGCATGTTTCCGTTTGTATCATTGTTGAGAGCCATTGTTTCACAAAAAGATCAGTAACACGGAAGGAAACGAAGGCAATTCACACACAAAACCAAATATATAGCTTAATCTGTTTTTAGCTCCCCGGAAACGTCACCAAAAATTGATCACGTCCAAATGCACACCTCGAACGAGGTATGACATAGTCGTTTTCAATAATAAAATCCAACAAGGAGATGGGATCGAATCAACAGGGAGCTGAAATGGAAGTTAGTAGTATATATTTGGAGTGAGTACGTGAAGTATCTAGATTTTGCTTCCGCAAACAGGGTATTATTTTTACTTCTAAAATTAACTAAGGATTGCAAATCTAAAGATATAAAACTAGAGATTATTGTTTTTGAATGTTTTTCAACAATATAAAATGGCCTAGGGTTGTGACCATGACCTAGGTGTTTGCCTAATGGGATAAAGACTTTTATGTTGTTTTATTGACTAGGGTGTGTTATAGCTCACAGCACTACGTCACCACTCAATACCTCTCGGTCAGAAAGTGGTTTTGCCAAATTTGGCTTTCTAAAGACCAAATAGGTATCTACCGAAACGGTTGATAAGAACTCAAGTCGGGTTGTTACTATCTCTAGGTTGAACCCTTTAATTGGGTTAATCAATCTCTCAATTGACCCAATTCCTTGTTAGCTAAGTTAACCTAGACTAGGTCTCTCTTTCTCAAGAAGAGACTAAGTCCAATAGGCATAAATCAATGTTTGCAACCATTAATTTCACAATTGATGAATGAACCTAGCTAAATAACTAACAGACATTTATAAAAAAGCATAAAATACGCATAAGGTTTCCACACTAGGATTGGGTCACAACACTAGTAAAAATCTAGCTACTCATGGTGGGTATAGAAGATATCAAAGAAGAAATGATAATAAAACTCATATTGAAAGATTAAAATAAAAAAGTCCAATGTTAAATCACCAAAATAAGCTAAAATTGCCTAAAGAAGCAAGGAGAAACAGCTACAGCACTTTGAATATTCAAAACTTGACCTAATTTCGTGAAACTATTCTATTTATACAAAGCTGGAATTTTCGGACAAAAATGCCATTTCAGAGGTTTTGTGGCTGCACAATTCCATGTGCTGTCCGCACTTTGCTTCAGCTTCACATGATTAAATCTTTTTGGCCGCACAATTCTGAACCGCGGCCGCATCTCTCATATTCTGCGGTCCGCACATTTCTGGGTGAGGCCGCGTAGGGCTCTTCTGCGTACCGCACATTTCTAAGTGTGGCCGCGTAGCTGACTTCTACAACCGCACAATAATTGTGCGGTTCGCACTTCCTTTAAGCTTGAAATGAGAACTCGTTGAACTTCTGCTGTTGGTTGGCTTCTGCGGCCGCACATTTCATGTGCGGACCGCACTTTGTACTTGTCTCTGATAAGCTTCCTTCACAATCTGCGTCCGCTGATGGAAGTCTGCGATCCGCACTTTGAGCATCTGTGCCGGATTTTGTTCTTGAGTTCAGATCACTCCTTTTTGAGTTGGATTTCATCTTAGTGGCTCATTTTCCAATATTTCTGCAATTAAACATATTTCATCAGTTTTCGAAAGTATAATTAAACGCTTTTTGACTAAAACAAAAGCTAAAAGGCTCTAATAAGTAGTCAAAATCCCCACTTATCAATGACCGGCTGAGGCTAAAATGTGACAGGTCAGAGCTCGAGCCCGGGTTATATCTAACCAAGGCACAAAGTTAAATCGTTGAGCTCGTGACTCCCGGACCGAACAAGATCGAGGGGACTTTGTCGAGCCAAATAACGGAAGGCCGAAATATCCGGGATTGGCTGAAGATCACGACGAAAATCTCGGCACGTATCAAGGAGAGACCGATTAATTAGCAAATCTTGAGATTGGTCACCTTTTATAGAATTGCATCAAGAATAGGACTCCCCTACTATATAAAGGGAGGTTTGATCATTTGTAAAACAGATTGTAATACGCAGCAAAAATCAATACACTGTTATTTCTAGCTCTTATCATCTTATTATTCTGTTCTTACATCAGTTGGGGCATTTCTTGGTTCGAGGGTGATCAAACTCAAAGGCCAAGGCTGTCCAATTTGTTTGGTTTGCATTTATTCTCTTATCATCAATTTCAATATTAATCGGTTTTCTTAATTTATATCAAGTTATATTACGTATCCTTAAAACCGCGTATAAATTTAATTGTTATCCGATTTTGAGGGTAAACAATTATATCTTACTCTTTGGACTAAGAACTTGCAGTGTCTATATTATGGATCCATCACAGGAGAGAGGGTGACGAGCAAATGATATGATTTGGTAACAAATTAAGAATGTGCTAATACTACAACCAAGTGACAAAGTAGTAGTGTATTTTGCTTGTTAATTACACATCATTTTGTTTCAAAAAAATAAATGCCTGTCCTGTTGTCTGCTAGGATATGATTTTGCTGTTGATATTGAACGTGTTGGACTGTATTCATCTCTACCCATGTGGAAAGCAGCTAAAATAAAATCAATTTTTTGGGATAGCATGTGTTCGTTTGTCGTTTGATTCCTTATGTGATGTTTCGTGATTAACATGTGTTTTGTTTGTCTTATGATTCTTGACTTGATTTATTAATTAACTCGTATTTCTTGTCCTAATGCTATATGAAGATAAACTATTTTTACCCCATTTGATATTTTAATTGCTAATACGATGAAATGACCAAGATATTTGTTTCTCGTTCCCTTTATCTCCAAATGCCCCATATGTGATTATGTTAGTTGTATTTTTATTGGAATCGTCTCTGTTAAAGAGCATTTTATCTCTCAATGTGAAATATTTCAGTATGAATTCAGATTTAATTAGTCTTTAATACGAATACCAAACACCGTATAGGAAACTAAAAAAAATTATATTTACATTTAAGTCGCTTGGTCCAATTTTGTACCATCAGATCATAATGTCTAAGAAATGCACACTAAGTCGCCCAAAAAAATTGCTCCTTAAAGGCTATTTTGGGGATACAAAATTCAAGCAGATGGTTTTCATATTGCAAAATTCTTGTTATATATTCTACTTTCCCATTTTTTCTGGTACTATTTTCTTTTAATTTGTCCCAAAGAAAGTGTAATCTTTTATATTTAAAAACAGTTCAATATTAAACTTCTCATTTTACCCTTAATGAGATGATTTATATTTACACAAATATTTTACACCATAGGTTATAAAAAATTTTCTTTCTTTTCTAAAATTTGTACCTTGTCAAACACTGTCACATTCAATGGGACGAAAGGTTCATTAACTATTATTTATAATGATTTAGACTCTCAATATTACCATGAGTAATTTATAAAACTTACACAGGTGTAAATGTAAACCTTAAGAGGCATTTAATGGAATTAACAGTTCTCCATATATAGGGTCATAATTTTACACCATTAGTTTACCAAAAGCCCACTGGATAGGAGACAACATGTGGTGTAAGAAATGCATAGAGTGTCCTCTAATGAGACTAATCTTAGCTGAATGTCTCAATAGTTGGCGTTATTTAATAAATAGACCCACGCCACTTTGCCCCTTCAGTTCCTTCTTCTTCTTCTCCTCCTCTTCTTCTTTTTATTCACCAAAAAATATCATAATTCTTCAATTTTGGAAGCTTAAGATTCTTATTTGGGGTCAAAAATTCGCAGTTAATATTTAATTATTGTTAAAATACTTTGAGTACCTCACTCGCCCCGGCCCTCCACCTAATTATTCTCCACTCGTTGGACCCCGACCTACCCTGTCCCTTCGGCTCGGGATCCCGAACCCTTGATCCCCCGAACCACGAACCTCAACCCTAGGACCCCCGACACCTGGACCCCTGACCCTGGACCTCGACCTTCAATTCCCAAACCTGACCATCAGGGGCGGAGCTAGCCCATGAGCTACGGGTTCGGCCGAACCTAGTAGCTTTGATGTAAACCCTCTATTTGTCTTAAGAAATTTATTGAATATGTACTAATTATTAATTTAGAACCCAGTAACTTAAAATGATTAGAACTCCGAACCCATAACCTTCAAATCCTAGCTCCGCCTCTGCTGACCATGACCCCCAACCCTCGACATGACCCTAATCCCTGGACCCTCGAGCCCCGACTCTGATCCTGCGTTCTGCCTTCTATACCCTGATTGACAAACCCTCGACCCCAAACCCCATCCCCCAGCTCTTTAACCCTTGACCTTCGACCTTCGATCCCCAACCATAGTCCCCTAACCTCGGACCCACCCCTCGAACCTCGGACCCTGGACCCAGACCCTTGATCCCCAATCCCCAAACCCTCACCTTCAACCCCACATTTCGTCTCTCATAGCGTTTGCTTAAATTTATAAATGCCTTCCGCACAAAACACACCTATTTTCTTTATTCAGAATATTATGTCCTTGTTTTAAGATGTAACTAGTGCTTATTATGTCTAAATCGTGGGTAATTAAAACTTACATCAAATTGACCAGCCTCTTAGCTCTCTTATTGAATCAATCATTCACAAAATCTAATACTCCAATAGTACCGGTTGGAGTTTTCCACGTAACAAATATTGATACACATCTTCACAACTTCTTTTTTTCTCTCCCTTGTTTCCTATGCAATCAAAAACTATTATTAAAAAAAGAGACTAGACAATACTCCCTCTGTTCCAATTTATGTGAACGTATTTCCTTTTTGGTCAGTTCCAAAAGAATGATCCCTTTCTAAATTTGATAACAATTTAGCTTAAACTTATAATTCTACCCCTAATGAGAAGCTTTTATAACCGCACAAATACCCTGGGCCCCTTTTTGGCTTGTTTAGGACCACAAATTCCAAAACTCATCATTTTTTCTTAAATTTTGTACCAAGTCAAACAGGTTCACATAAATTGGAATGGAGGGAGTAACATATTTGGTGGGCATTCAGAAGATCGAGGCACAGTTCGTCAAAAATCATGAATATATATAGTTTACTTGTAAACCAATTTATCAATTCCCCAAGTTAGTATTACACGTGAGGCTGTTTCTTAAGTATTAGCTGGTAACTTAATGGCAGCGATCTACTTACTGCAATATGTAACACCTTCCCGCCGCAAGCGAAAAGAAATAAGTAAACAGAAATAACTAATTCTAATTTGACCGGGCACAGAATCTAAGAGAATAAACTTTTTTTTATAAAAATTTTATGGTCTTAAATTAAAGATGTGTACATAATATACCAAAATATCCTTGAATCTTATGCCTTAAATATGTCATGTGGGAAAGTTGCAGTTAAAGAGCTATTAAATATAGAAAGATATATTTTTTTTTATATAAACTAAAAATAAAAAATAAGACACGTAAATTAAAACTGACAAAAATGGAATTCTGGTAAACAACAACAACAATTAACCAACAGCGAGAACTAATCACTCTCTTCTCTCTCCTATCTCTTGCGATCAACTGCACGCCGGCGACTGCCCTTCATGGCCTCCACCGCCGGCGGCCAGCCTCCTCCTGAGGTTGGTCCGTTGTCTCCCTCCCCCCCTCAGCCGTTTCCAACCTCCACAAACCCTAATCCACCTAAAACCTATGCGAATTTATTAAACCCTACTGTCATAAATATGCCCATGCAAACCCTAGCTACGTTACCATTGAAACCAGTTGAGTTCCTTCATGGAGAACCAGTTGTGAAGTGGAAGAAACAAGATGTGAAGCAATCCATCGTACAACAAGGGCTTCAACTTGCAGTTCTTGGGAAATTTTCATATGGGAAGCCTGTTATTGGTGAATTACGTAAAGTGATTCCAATTCAATGTGAGATTAAGGGTCATTGTTCAGTTGGCTTGATTGAAGACAATCATGTGTTAATTAGGCTGTCGTTATTGGAGGATTATGTTCATCTTCTCTCAAAGCCAGCTTTTTATTTAAATGCTCAATCAGACATGTGGCAGATGCGTTGTACAAAATGGAATCCATGGTGGACACCTGATAAAGAGACTCCAATTTCCATAGCGTGGATTAGTTTTCTAGAACTTCCTCCAAATTTCTTTGATAAGGAATGCGTATTTTCATTAGCTCGTGTAGTTGGTAATCCATTACTTGTAGACCTAGCAACTCAAAATGGGACTAAACCTAGTTGTGCTAAGGTAAAGGTCGTAAATTTGCTAGGTAATTTCCCTAAACGTATTAAGATTGTTGAGGAAGCTGATGAATATGGGCCAGAAGAGTTCAAATGGATTTGGATTAAGTATGATAATATGCCTAAATATTGCAAGCCTTGCAAGAAACAAGGGCATAGTGAGGCAGAATGTTGGGTAATTCATCCTGAGTTACACAAGAGATTTGACAAAGATGTTGAGGATCAAGGCAAGGAGAAGACAGTTGTGGTGAGTACTGAAGCAATTGGTACAGCTGCAAATTCTACAAAGGTTCTATCAAGTGGAAAGGTGGTTGGTAAGCCTGCTACTAATCATTCCAAGCAGGAATGGATACAAGTAAGGAAGAACAAATACCAACGGGATAATAGGGGTCACATTGTTGATAATAAACAAAGTAAGGAAGCTGACAAGGGTAAAGGGAAGGCCAAACTTGAGGAGGTAGAAAGCAAGAACAAGTTTAATGCATTAGAGGTTGAGGAAGTTCATCAACCTATTCTACAAATTACTGAAGGCAAAGGTGAGGATCATAGCAATGGTAAGGAGAAGGAACATGGGGAAAATCAATCAAAGAAGGGCTATGAGAAGGAAAAAGAAGGTATTACCGGAGCTTCAAGCCCTAATCCTACTAATACTAAACCAGCGGGAGAAAGTAATCAACAAGAACTTAAGCGTGTGAAGAAGGAAGTAGTGAAGAAAGTGTTGGAAGATCAGCATAATGGGAACTTAGCTAAGGCTAATCCTATTGTTCCTAGTGATCAAAGTACTAACAAAAAGGCTAATAAGGAATCCACAATCGACTGGGTTCATAAAAGGTTTGGAACTAGCAAAGAGGAGCTAAGGCAACTCAATGTGACTACAAACCAATCATGTCAAGATATGTCGTCTCAAACATTTGCAGATTCTGGGCAGCTTGAGAACCTTGATGAGATAAACTCAACAAAGGTTGTAGGGAGTGATGCAATTGAGGTAGAGGATGATCAAATAGGAACGACCAAGACAACAGGAGACAAAGTGAGGGACAACAGCCCACCTGGCGATAGGCTGGCGACGCCAGGCCTAAACAGGCTCCCCAGGTTAGGCTGGCACGCCAGGCCTAAAGCCAGGTACCCCGGCGTTAGGCTGCAACGCCAGGCCTGGCGCTAGGGTCACCTGATGAAGCAACGATAGTTAATCCTTTCACTAGTGCAACTGGCAAGATTTTGGCATATGTAGATGGTGTTCCGGTGTATGCATTGGAGAACAAACTTGATGATAATGTGAAGGTTAGGGATGATACAGTAGGATCGGAGAATAACAGTGAAAAGAATGATGAGCACGCAATTGTTCCAAGAGCATCTGGGGAAATAGAGGAAGTGCCTATGGAATATGGCACTGATCAAATTATGCAGCTGCAGCTTAATGTTCCACTGAAGACTCCACTACAACATCTACATGA
This sequence comes from Nicotiana attenuata, assembly GCF_001879085.1. Lineage (NCBI taxonomy): Eukaryota > Viridiplantae > Streptophyta > Magnoliopsida > Solanales > Solanaceae > Nicotiana > Nicotiana attenuata. Next base: position 42,938 of record NW_017672641.1, read on the forward strand.
TTTAGTTACACACAATGTGGCACCAATTGATGAAGACTTAATGAGACAAAATCCTATGGAGGATGAGGGAGATGATGAATCAACAGAAGAAAATTTTAAACAGGTGGCTAGGGATGGGGATCTATCACCTACAACTAGTGCTAAAGGAGGCAAGAAAACAAAGAAGAATCAGAATAAAGAGTCACAACAACCTTTAAGAATTATGCCCAGGAGGGCAGCTTCTCTATCTAAATGATGATCAAGACATTAATATTGAACATAAGGTCTGTGAATACACAGCAGGCCTTTCCTAGGGTGATCAACATGAATAGGGAGCATAACTTTTGTGTAGTTGCATTGATGGAACCTTTTCAAAAGAAGAGATTCATTGATAGATATAGAAGAAGGTTGAATATGGAGATGGCTTATGCAAATATTAATGGGCAAATATGGTTGTTCTTTGATGCAGTGGTGGAATGGGAATTAGTGGAGGATACTGAGCAACAGGTGATTGTGAGAGTACTTCACCATGACCTAGGGCAGCATATGATGATGACATTTTTTTATGCAAAATGTTCAGCAATTGAGAGGTTGGAATTGTGGGATCACTTGTGTTACTTAGCAAGTGATATGAAATTGCCATGGTTGGTAGGAGGGGATTTCAATGTGATATTACATGAAGATGAGAAAATAGGAGGACTACCGGTACACCCGCCTGAATATGAGGATTTTGCATTTTGTGTAAATTCTTGTGGTTTGTTCGAGCAAGGATACAAAGGAAGTCCATTTACATGGTGAATGGGAGATCCAATGCTGCGTGTATATTCAAAAGACTAGATAGGATTTTTGTGAATTTTCCATTTCAGAACATGTTGCCACCTATTGAAGTTGAACATCTAATCAGAACTGATCAGATCATGCACCATTGTTAATGACATGTGGGGAGCAGACCACCAATTTTGTTAAGCCTTTCAGGTTCTTGAACTTTTGGACTAAACATACTACATTTATGGATGTGGTAAGGCAGAATTGGGAAGCTTATTTCATAGGGGATCCGTTTTTGATGTTCAAGCAGAAGCTCAAGAGGGTGAAGGCGGCACTGTCAAAATGGAGTAGGGAAATATTTGGTGATATCTTCAAGCAATTGGCTATTTTGGAGGACATTGTTATGGTAAAAGAGATGTTGTTTGAAGAAGAGCCTTCAATTGAAAATATGATTGTGCTTCAAAAGGCACAGTCTGAATTGAAGAAATACTTGAGTATTGAGGAGTAGTATTGGAAGCAAAAAGCTGGGATGACTTGGTTTGCTGAAGGAGATAGGAATACAAGTTTCTTTCACAATCATGTCAATGGCAAAAGAAAGAAATTACAACTGAAGAGGATCAAAAGTGGAAGTGGGGTATGGATTGAAGACCAGGAGCAATTGGCTACAGCTGCAGTGGACTTTTATCGAGAATAGTTCACAAATGAAGGTGATGCATCTTACTTTTCCTTGCTCAATAATGTACCTTCGATGGTCATTATGGAACAGAATTTGGAACTTAGTAGATTGCCAATAATTGAAGAGGTAAGGACAGCAGTTTTTGAGCTTAGTGGGGAGAGTGCTAGTGGTCCAGATGGATTCACTGGCCTATTTTATCAAACATGCTGGGATGTTATTGGTGCGGGTATACACAACATGGTGCTACACTTCTATGGAGGAGCTACACTGCCTAAATCCATCACTTACACCAATCTAGTGTTGCTGCCTAAGAAACCTAGAGTTGAGACCTTTTCTGACTTAAGACCTATTAGCTTGAGCAACTTCATTAACAAGGTCTTGTCTAGAGTGTTATATGATAGATTGGAAATTTTTTTGCCTTCTCTAATATCTCCATCAATCTGGATTTGTGAAGGGTAGGAGTATATTTGAGAACATCTTATTGACTCAAGAAATTGTCATTGACATAAGGTTAAGGGGAAAGCCAGCTAATGTGGTGATCAAGCTTGATATGGCTAAGGCTTATGATAGGGTTTCATGGAACTACTTATTACATGTACTAAGGAAGATGGGATTTTCTGAGCACTTCATCAACATGGTGTAGAATGTCAAATAACTGGTATTCAGTATTGGTGAATGGGCAGTCATCAGGGTTCTTTAAGTCTACAAGGGGTGTGAAGCAAGGGGATCCTCTATCACTAGCATTGTTCATTCTGTCAGCTGAGGTACTTTCTAGATCTTTGAATAAGCTATTTGAAGATAGGTCATTTGTGGGATTTGGAATGCCTAAGTGGTCTGATCCTTTAAACCACTTGGCATATGCTGATGACATTATAATCATTGATTCTGCTCATCCTCCATCCTTGAGCAAGATTATGGTAGTGTTGGGAAACTATGAGAAGATATCAGGCCAGATGATCAACAAAGATAAGAGTTCATACTACATGTATTCCAGGATTTCTAATGGATTGTGTCAGTCGGTTGGAGCTATTACAGGATTTGCAAAAGGTAAATTCCCCTTCATATATCTAGGGTGTCCTATTTTCTACATTAGAAGGAGGAAGGAATATTATGAAGATCTTATCAAGAAAGTAAAGGCTAAATTGCATTCATGGAAAGGAAAGCTACTGTCATTTGGAGGAAAGGCAACACTCATTACTAGTGTGTTGCAAAATATGCCACTCCACATGTTATCAGTCCTGCATCCTCCAAAAAATGTCCTGGAGCATCTTCATAAGATTTTTTCCAGATTCTTTTGGAGCACAAAGGAAGAAGGGAGAAGCAGACATTGGGCCTCATGGCAAAATCTTTGCCTTCCTAAAGAGGAAGGAGGCCTAGGTTTTAGGTCCTTACATGATGTGTCGAGGGCATTGTTTGCTAAACTATGATGGAGGTTTAGGATCACAAAATCTTTGTGGTCTAATTTCATGTGGAATAAGTATTGCAAGAAGGAGATACCAACGATGGTGCAGTTTAGAAGGGGTCTAATGTTTCGAGAAAATGCTGAATGCTAGGGAGAAGTGAACATGAGATCCTNAAAATCAACCCAACCCCTGACCCAATTAAATTGCCTGACCGGACCCCCCTTTTAAATCACTGCCGTTGATCTAAAAAATCAACGGCCCAAACACATCCTTTCCTTTTTTAATTTACCAAACCCCCCCAAACCCTAATTCATTTTCTCCTAACTCGCCGTCCTTGAATCCCTTTCCTCTCCCATACTCTCTGCAAACCCTAGTCGCCGCCACCCAAGCTAACACTAATCCCTGCAATTCTCGCCGGTTTCCATAGCTTCTCAGGCGATGAAACCCTCATACTCATCTCCTATCGCTCCTGTTTGCTTGGTATTCGAAGGTATGAGGCTAGACCTCAAAGGTCTCCACCCAGACCTCCGCCGACTTGAGGTTTCCAGCCATCTCCGGCCTGGCTCCGGCACATCTTGGCCTCCTGAGCCTGTTTCCATTCTTATCCGACTTAGATCGGACGTTTTCGAAGCCTTTCTCATTCTAGGGTTCATCTGAAACCCTAGCTGTCGAGATTTTTCTCCGATTCTCTTCAGATCTGTGTGTATTCATGCTTTACTTTGAGTTTTTAAGAGGTTTCCCCAACTTTTCATTAAAATTTTTACTTTCAAAGTCACTTCTTTCTTAGGGTTTCTGAAAAATGCTTAAAT
>NW_017672641.1:50693-97992 GCF_001879085.1 Nicotiana attenuata
GTTCCCAAAGGTCCACTATTGGGGAAATCAGTTTGTGTCTGCAAATGGGACCGACTTGGTTCGACGTTGACTTTCAAGTGATAGACATTCCAGTATCTTACAACTTACTACTGGGACGACCTTGGATCCACACCGCTGGAGCTGTAGCATCAACCCTGCACCAGGCAGTGAAGTTTGAGTGGAATCACCAAGAGGTGATTATTCATGGAGACGGTAGTAATCCCATATACAATCGTCAGACCATCCCAGCAATCGGAGGAAGAAGGAAGATAGGCGGAGAAACCTACCATCACATTGGTATGGATACGAGCCTGGCAAGGGACTTCGCAAAAACCTCCAGGGAATCGCCAAACCCATCAAGCTGAAAAAATATGGTATCACTTTTGGTTTGGGATACGTGTACACCTGGGAAGAATTCAAAGACTGGTCACCACCATGGCGCAGTCCCTAATACCCACTGGAGCACCCGATACCTCGCCTGGAGAAGAATTTTCAGCCAGCAGATGTCATTTATGGGTCGGAAGAAGAGGAAGCATTAGCAGCAATGAGGAACTTGTTCCTGGAGGATGATAATATGGACTATCATGTCATTTTTGAGGAGGAAGGGGAGGAAGGCCCTTCCATACAAGCTGTGAGCCGAGGGGCTCGCCTCAATAATTGGTCCATCAGAACCACCAAGGCCCGGAAAACTTCGGGGTATCAAGGCTGAACAAAGCACTATGCATTATCTTTTACTTTTTCGCTAGTTGATTTCCCTTCCGTACTTTCTTTAAATTTCGAAAAGAGCTCCGATATTCAATACAATTATGGAATTTATCAAAGTATTTCAGTTTCTTATAAATCTTGCCCTTATTATTTTCTCTATCATTTACTTTATTTACACAGTATTACTATTACTTATCTTGATGAACCGACGATTGTGACCTGCAACGAGACAACGCAACAAACGGATATAGACTCAGAAGAGGATGATATAGCAGAAGAGGTCATTAAAGAGGTTGAGGACTTTGAGAATAGGCCTAAGTCAAACCTGGATGAAGCTGAGATTGTCAACCTGGGGGATACAGAGAATGTCAAGGAAACGCGCATCATTGTTCACTTGTCACCGTCAGAAAAGGAAGAGTACGCGAAGTTCTTAAAAGAATATGAGGACGTATTTGCCTGGTCGTATGATGATATGACCGGTCTCGGTACATCTATTGTAGCTCACAAACTGCCAACAGATCCAACATGTCCGCCGGTAAAGCAGAAGCTCAGAAAGTTCAAGCCAGACATGAGTTTGAAGATCAAGGAAGAAGTCACCAAACAAGTCAAAGCCAAGGTCCTCAGGGTAGTGGAATATCCAACATGGTTGGCCAACATTGTGCCAGTGCAAAAGAAGGATGGGAAGGTCAGAGTCTGTGTCGACTACCGGGACCTCAACTGGGCCAGTCCAAAAGACGACTTCCCCCTGCCGAACATACACATCCTGATCGACAACTGCACCAAGCACGAGCTGCAGTCATTTGTCGATTGTTTTGCTGGGTACCATCAGATATGGATGGACGAGGAAGACGCGGAGAAAACGACTTTCATTATGCCGTGGGGAATGTATTGTTACAAGATGATGTTGTTTGGGTTAAAGAATGTCGGGGACACCTACATGAGGGCCATGACTACAATTTTCCATGACATGATACACAAAGAGATCGAGGTGTATGTAGACGATGTCATCATCAAATCCAAGAAAGCCACTAACCACATGGAAGATCTGAGGAAGTTCTTCAACACATTGAGAAGGTACAACTTGAAACTGAATCCCGCCAAATGTGCATTCGGGGTTCCTGCCGGAAAACTGCTTGGGTTCATCGTAAGTCGACGAGGAATAGAACTAGATCCATCAAAGGTTAAAGCCATTCAAGAATTGCCACCGCCGAAAAACAAGAAGGACGTGATGAGTTTCCTAGGAAGACTCAACTACATCAGCCGGTTCATAGCCCAGTCCACTGTCATTTGTGAACCAATGTTTAAGATGTTAAAGAAGGACGCCGCCACTAAATGGACTGATGATTGTCAGAAAGCCTTCGACAGAATCAAGGAATACCTGTCAATGCCGCCAGTTCTGGTTCCGCCGGAACCGGGCAGACCGCTCTTGCTCTACCTTGCAGTATTTGATGGAGCGTTCGGTTGTGTTCTAGGGCAACACACGAAACAGGGAGAAAGGAGCAAGCCATCTGTTACCTCAGCAAGAAGTTCACTCCATACGAGGCCCGGTACTCTCTATTAGAACGCACCTGTTGTGCTCTGACCTGGGTGGCTCAGAAGTTGAGGCATTATTTCTGTGCCTATACCACTTATCTCATATCGAGAATGGATCCGCTGAAGTATATCTTCCAGAAGCCCATGCCCACGGGCAAGCTAGCCAAATGGCAAATCCTGCTGAGTGAATTTGATATTGTCTACTTGACCCAGAAAGCGATCAAAGGACAAGCACTAGCAGATCATCTTGCCGAAAATCCCGTAGACGGAGAATACGAGCCTCTAAAGACGTATTTTCCTGACGAAGAGGTTACTTTCATAGGAGAAAATATTGCAGAATCCTATGATGGCTGGAGAATGTTTTTCAATGGAGCAGCATACTTTAAAGGAGTTGGCATAGGAGCAGTTCTAGTGTCAGAAACAGGCCAGCATTTTCCGGTGTCCGCCAAACTCAGGTTCGCATGCACCAACAACATGGCCGAGTACGAAGCCTGCATCTTAGGGCTCAAGCTGGCCATTGACATGAACATTCAGGAGTTACTAGTGATCGGGGATTCAGACTTGCTCATACATCAGGTTCGAGAAGAATGGGCAACCAAGAACTCCAAAATACTCCCGTATTTGCATCAAGTACAGGAGTTGAGGAAGGGGTTTACAAAGATAGAATTCCGGCATGTCCCCAGAGTCCAGAATGAGTTCGCCGATGCATTGGTCACTCTATCATCCATGATCCAGCATCTAGATAAGAACTTCATTGATCCTATCCTAGTAAAAATCCAGGATCAACCCGTTTACTGTGCTCATGTCGAGGAAGAAGCAGATGGAAAACCATGGTTTCATGACATTAAGAAGTATCTGTCAACAGCAGAATATCCAGAACATGCAAATACTACTCAAAAGCGCACACTGCGAAGGTTATCCAATCACTTCTTTCACAGCGGAGGAATCCTGTATAGGAGGACTCCCGATTTGGGATTACTAAGATGTGTCGAAGCAAAGGAAGCATCCAGGTTGTTGGAAGAAGTTCATGCAGGGACCTATGGTCTGCATATGAATGGTTTTGTCTTAGCCAAGAAAATACTCCGGGCCGGTTATTTCTGGATGAATATGGAGACGGACTGCATCCAGTATGTTCGGAGATGCCATCGTTGCAAGATTCATGCAGACATGATAAAGGTGCCTCCTAACGAGCTTAATACAACAAGCTCACCATGGCAACTTGCCGCTTGGGGAATGGATGTCATCGGACCTATCGAGCCCGCAGCATCAAACGGGCACAAGTTCATTCTAGTGGCAATTGATTATTTCACAAAATGGGTTGAAGCAGCATCATATAAGGCGGTAACCAAGAAGGTTGTGGCAGACTTTGTCTGTGACCGTATCATTTGCCGGTTCGGCATCCCAAAGACGATCATCACTGATAATGGTTCAAATCTCAACAGTGATCTCATGAAGGCGATGTGTGAGACGTTCAAGATTAAGCACAAGAATTCTACAGCCTACAGACCACAGATGAATGGAGCAGTAGAAGCAGCCAATAAGAACATCAAGAAGATACTGAGGAAAATGATAGAGAAACACAAACACTAGCACGAAAAGCTATCCTTTGCTTTATTGGGATACCGTACCACAGTCCGCACATCAACCGAGGCAACCCCCTGTATGCTGGTTTATGGTACAGAGGCAGTCATTCCCGCCGAAGTAGAAATTCCTTCCTTAAGAATAATACAGGAAGCGGAACTTGAAGACACAAAATGGGTAAAGAGTCACTACAAGCAGTTAGCCCTCATAGATGGAAAAAGAATGAACGCAGTTTGTCATGGTCAACTTAATCAGAACAGAATGTCCCGAGCTTTCAACAAGAGAGTCAAACCAAGATGGTTCACATCGGGGCAGCTGCTGTTAAAGAAGATTTTTCCACATCAAGATGAAGCCAAGGGGAAATTCTCTCCCAACTGGCAAGGCCTGTACATGGTTCACTGGGTCCTAACAGGAGGGGCCCTCATACTCGCAGAAATGGATGGAGAAGTTTGGCCAAAGCCAATTAATTCAAACGCAGTCAAACGCTATTATATGTAATCATTATAATTTCTGTATGATGTAATTTGAACTACGCTTGACCTGATTCCCGTTTAAGAGGGGGATACGTAGGCAGCCCTATGGGTTCGGTCACAATTCAATAAAATTTTCATTTCCCCCTGCAATTGGAAACTGGGCAGAATTTTTAGGAGGACCCTCAAAATTCCGAAGCTGACTTTCAACCATTCATCGCACGCAACCGTCAGAGGCACCGGCCCAGTAAACTGGGGTAGAATTTTTAGGAGGACCTTCAAAATTTCGGAACAAAAGAGGTCGTAATGTCTTGAACCGCGTCGCAGTCGTCGGCTCATCTAAAAGACAATCATTTTGATTATGTATTTACATCATATTTTTACTAAATCATGCATGGCTACTATCAAAATTGCTTTGTTTAGCAACGCTACCCCAATGAAAGCAAGAGCCGAGTAGGACAAGCGGAGTCCACGGGAAGACGAACTAACCTTCCCCCTTGACAAAACTCACGATTTTTCTTTGGATGCAGGCACCCGAGACATAAAGTCATAAGATACAATTACATACTCATACTTTTTCAGGAATACAACTCTCAGAATCATTTCCTATTTACGAGTGCTACCCACGCATGGCATCCCCAACAGCCACAATGACGCAATCAGCAATCATCTATCATCTCTCAGCTAAGAAATTTCATTATACTTCCATCTTTATTCCGTACACTGCACAAGGCTACTCTTCTGCCTTTCGAGGTTAAGCACTGCCTCCACCTGCATTTCTTGCATTGCATAAGGCTACCTTTCTGCCTTCCGAGACTAAGCACTGTCTCCATCCTGCATTTCCTTGCATTGCATAAGGCTACTTTTCTGCCTTCCGAGACTAAGCACTATCTCTATCATGCATTTCCTTGCATTGCATAAGGCTACTTTTCTGCCTTCCGAGACTAAGCACTGTCTCCATCCTGCATTTCCTTGCATTGCATAAGGCTACTTTTCTGCCTTCCGATACTAAGCACTGTCTGCATCCTGCATTTCCTTGCATTGCATAAGGCTACTTTTCTGCCTTCCGAGACTAAGCACTGTCTCCATCCTGCATTTCCCTGCACTGTATTAGTCTACCTTTCTGCCTTTTGAGGTTAAGGTCTACTTCCATCCTGCATGGATAAAATATCGCCACCCCTTATTTACATCGGCTGAAAGATTGCCAGTTTATATTTAAATCTTTGTCGGCTAAAATATCGCCATCTATATTTATGCTTTATATTGGCTGAAATATCGCCAACTTCATTTAAACCACTATAACGGCTGAAAGATCGCCAGTTTGCAATCTTTGTCGGCTGCGATATCGCCATTTATATTTATGCTTTACATCGGCTAAAATATCGTCAAATCCTGTATATCATGGGCTGAAATATCGCCAAATTGTCCAAGGGCGTCATTGTTCCGAGGCATCATTTTCATAGCCCGTGAACGCCATGCCATGGCCTGAGGACCCCCCGCTTTATATTTTGCACATCATTATTCAAAGGCAGCATGGTTCGGAGGCACCATTATCATAGCCCGAGAACGTCATTTCATAGCCTGCGAATCCTTTATTATACGCTTCATGGCCCAGGACATCACGGTCTGAGGACGTCATCCTGCCCGTTCGAAGACAGCATTCATGGTCCTACGGGAACCTGCATCATGTTTAAATTTATGCACGATATGTTTGTATTGCTCACCTGCAGGTACACCAGTTGGAAATGACCATTACAGCAGGAGCGATCTCGCTCCGGTACCCGCAGCCCATCGGTCCCTGACCATCCTTCCCAACCTAAATATTGCGTCTGTCCTTTTCGAAACCGCCATCAGCATATTCCGCCGATGAATCCAGAACTACATATGACCTGATTCCTGTAAGACCAGGGATATGTAGGCAGCTCAGGAACCAGAGCTCGGTCAAAACTTTTTTTCAAGTCGTTTCTTTCGGTCAAAATTGGCCATCATATCTTTACCCGACAACTCTTTCATCCTTCCCGGGTAAAGAGGGGCAGCTGTTCATACCCAATTTTTCCCTACCTATTTTTTTTTATACTCAAAATATTCTCAAAATAGTATGTATAAGCAAACCCAAAAGTTTGGTATTTTTCCTTTAAGTTTAAAGATTTTTAGATCAATCCATTGTCTATTTTTACACTACAAAATTCAATAATTATTTCCAAACTAACATTTTTGGTGAATAATTTATTTCATTCTCATATTTACACTAGGATATAATTAAGGTAATTTTTGCATATTTTTTATAAATTTATTTGATATTTCTAAGCTAAATTGCATAAAATTGCAATTATAGCCTATACTGCGATTAGTAGCATTTTACTATTATAAAATTGCTCCCCGTATTTTTAGATTAACATTTATATATTATTAATTAATTAAGTGCATTTAATTTATTTTTAAAATTATTTCAGCTATTTTAATTAATTTAAAAGGGGAATTGGCTATTTAATATGTAGCCCATCTGCATTTCAATTATAGCCACATTACAGCCCCAATTTAAACCCAATTTATACCGGCCCAATTCCTAAAATCAACCCAACCCCTGACCCAATTAAATTACCCGACCGGACCCCCCTTTTTAAATCACAGCCGTTGATCTAAAAGATCAACGACCCAAGCACACCCTTTCCTTTTTAATTTAACAAACCTCCCCAACCCTAATTCATTTTCTCCTAACCCGCCGCCCTTGAATCCCCTTCCTCTCCCATTCTCTCTGCAAACCCTAGTCGCCGCCACCCAAGCTAACCCTAATCCCTGCAATTCTCGCCGGTTTCCATGGCTTCTCAGGCCATGAAACCTTCATACTCACCTCTTATCGCTCCTATATGCTTGGTATTCGAAGGTTTGAGGCTAGACCTCAAAGGTCTCCACCCAGACCTCCGCCGACTTGAGGTTTCCGGCCATCTCCGGCCTGGCTCCGGCACATCTTGGCCTCCTGAGCCTGTTTCCAGTCTTATCCGACTTAGATCGGACGTTTTCGAAGCCTTTCTCATTCTAGGGTTCATTTGAAACCCTAGCTATCGAGGTTTTTCTCCGATTCTCTTCAGATCTGTGTGTATTCATGCTTTACTTTGAGTTTTTAAGAGGTTTCCCCAACTTTTACATTAAAATTTTTACTTTCAAAGTCACTTCTTTCTTAGGGTTTCTAAAAAATGCTTAAATGTTTTTCCGACTTTTCTTCTCCCTTTCTTGTGTATGTTTGTCTCTGCTGTGTTCTTATATTTCCTTTTTTTTACTATGTTTGCCATATTTTGTTCTTCCTTCTACCGTGTTTCTATACTATGTTACTATGCTATGTTTTCACATGCTATGTTCTGCTACTTGCCTTCCACTATGACTTGATTATGCTTCACCTACTGTATTTTCCTACCATGTTCGTTAAGCCTTCTTACTATGCCTGCTTAAGCATATTATCCTTTATTGTTTCTTCTACTCTCATTGTGTTTCGAATTAATTCCCTTACGCTGTTTGCATTGAATATTCTACTATATCTGCTTGTTTTCTCTTCTTTGCATTTGATTCAAGTCGAAAACCCTAGGATTTGGGGTTTTTGGCGAGTTTGGTTTTGTGTGTTTGGAGTAGGGCTCTATTTGAGCCCTGGACTCTCTCAAACTCACTTTGGAATCCATGTACTGAGTTTGAATCGTTTTGTGTATGAATTCTTCTACAGTAAGACTCCTCTGATTAGCATGACAATCCCTTTTATATGTGTGTTAAAAATTTTCTTCGAAAGGTTTTCCAACTTGTGTTCAAATCAGAATCCTTTTGGGGGTTAATTGATTACTACTGATTCTTCTTAAGTAAAGCCTCTCTTTACCTTTTTCTGACTTGGTTCATTCATACAAAATTTTCGACTCTTGATTGCTTGGCTGTCAATTGATTTCCTTTCCTTAATTTGCATGACCGTGTACTGTCAAAACCCTTTCCTTAAATAACTATTATGTATTTACCCTTCTTGCATTACTTTGAAAAGTGTTTAATTAACCCCTTTCCTTATTTACCTTGCCGTTTGAAATCAGAATCCCTTAATTAAAGGGAAACCTTGTGTGATTGACTTTCAAACTATTTTCTTACCTATTTCTGCTTCTTTTCTGCACTATAAATACATGACACAATTCTAAATAACACACACACACGATTAAGCATACAGAAATCACAACTCTCTTCTAAACCTATACTCTTGTTTCTTGACTGCACTTTGGCTCTCATAAGTCTACTGTTTCTCCTTACTTGCTTCTTTGAACTGGTATGCTCTAAGATTAATTTCAGCATCTCTCTAATGTGTTTATTTACAGTCCCTGTATCCATGCCTGCCTTCAATTCTCTGCAAAGTTAATTTTAAAGTATCTATATGCTTTGCCTGTTCTTTCTTTGTTTCTTGCTGCTAGTATAAACAATTGCTCCCATACCCCCATTCCCCTATATGTGTTGAGTTAAGGTATGGCCTGGCAGCATCCCAATTGTTGTCCAGGGCTGAACCTGGCCTTCAATAAGGTCTTAACTCCCCAATTCTACAGCTGACAGGTTAGTCAGGGGTGTGCCAGCATCCCAGTTGCTAGGCATGACCATCAGCCTGCCCTAGCTCCCCCCTAATTCCCTTTCATTGCACTTACACTTACTCCTAGTCTCTAAGTTCTGCCCCCCTCCTATGAGCCTTGCCTTGGGATCATGAGTTCCCTCTGAACTTGGACATTTGAGGGCTGGCCCTCCACACTGCACTATAATCTGATTTTGCAATGATATTTGGGGTGTAAGCATTGCCTAGAACTCTTGAAGTTACTTGGAACTTTGACACATCCTAAATAAGAGAAAGGCCTTGAAGAATCCAATCCTGGAAGTTGGTTTATCTCATATTATTAGACTCTGAGTCAGGATTAGGATGATTAGATGTAGATGTAATCACTGATGTAATATTATTATTCCCTCTGATTCATTTGGTCTGTAATAAACTCTGTAATAACTACTGGGGTGTATAGTGAAAAGGGATGGGATTGTATGCATGCCAAAGGGTAGAAATCATGTTTATAGGATATTTACTTTCAAATTCTGCATCTCACATAGAAATCATGTTTTAGGGTATTTACTTTCAAATTCTGCATCTCACATAGAAATCATGTTTTAGGATATTTTCTTTCTAATTCTGCATCTCACATAGAAATCATGTTTATAGGATACTTACTTTCAAAATTTAACATCTTATGTAGATGCCATGCTTTAGGAGTTACTACTTTCAAACCTCTGCATCTCACATAGATACCATGCCCATAAATCGTTGCTTAAATTATGCATATCATATAGATGACCTGCCTATAGGATCTGTGCATGAAAATAAACAGCGGTAGAATCAGTAGCACCTAGAAAGCATGCCCATAGGAGCTATCAACTAAATCTGAATCGCCCACTTGCTCTTAAATCTAAAATCAGTGGTAATTTAAACACTCACAGAGCTGACTACCAACAATTCTTTTTGCAATCAGTTTATTCCTCCGTTCCTGAATTAATAGATATCATGCCTATAGGTCTCGTTTAACACACAGGCAAATAGTTAAGTAATTAACCAACTGTCAGTTTTTGGCAACTTTATGTAAGCAGGAATAATTTGGACTCCCTATCTGGGAAATATGTGGTGAATCAACTTTTCCTACGTTAATTTTAATTAAAGACCTAACCAGTATTTGTGAATCATGCTAAATAAGTTGCCTTTTTTTAGGAGGCCTATTTAAGCCCTTAATTGCAACAAGTTCCCCTTTAATTGTTTACGTGTTTTGATTGTCGCCCTAGCTTTTTAACCTTTTAAACTCTGAAAAGACTAACTCCCTCCCGTTTTAGGATTAGTAGTCTCAAATGCCTCCGGGACTGATAGGTGGGACGGGTAATAGCATGCAGTAGGTGACGATACCATTCCGCGCTTAATACCTTAACGGGGTGGGAAGTGTAGACATGGAGATGATGATCACACAATAACACCATGCGTACGATTGGCTACCAGTGTTGTGTGGATGATCCATGTGTTTTACAAACCTAGGACCCTTTTTTTTATGTAACTTTTTTATTATCAATAAAATTCTGTCTTTGTTTCAGTCACCCAAAACTTTTTTTTAATTTACTGCACTATTCTTGTCTTCTAAATTTTCATATCTTTTATTTAAATTTCTGTACTTGGACGTTTTCTTAAACAAAGTGTGAGACCACTTAGATCTTAATTTCAATATTCTTGTCACGTACCTATTTGCAACCTTTGTGTACAAAATTATTTGTCTGCATTTCAAGTCACAACATAGCATGGCCGGGAACCACACTAGTGGATCTTGAGGGGTGCCTAACACCTTCCCCTCGAGATAATTTCTACCCCTTACCCGAACTCTGGTTTTCCAATTCAAAACCCTTAGTGTTCTAATGCACTTAATCATTAGGTGGCGACTCTTCAAATCAAAAAATCTAATTCCCAAACGGGAATAGAGTTGTCTTCCCAAATGTCGTAAACCCAATTTCGCGAGGAAAAGGGGGCGTCGACAATTGGGAAGCTGATTTCATAGGGGATCCGTTTTTGATGTTCAAGCAGAAGCTCAAGAGGGTGAAGGCATCATTGTCAAAATGGAGTAGGGAAATATTTGGTGATATCTTCAAGCAATTGGCTATTTTGGAGGATATTGTTAGGGTAAAAGAGATGTTGTTTGAAGAAGAGCCTTCAATTGAAAACAGGATTGTTCTTCAAAAGGCATAATTTGAATTGAAGAAATACTTGAGTATTGAGGAGCAGTATTGGAAGCAAAAAGCTGGGATGACTTGGTTTGCTGAAGGAGATAGGAATACAAGTTTCTTTCACAATTATGTCAATGGCAAAAGAAAGAAATTACAACTGAAGAGGATCAAAAGTGGAAGTGGGGTATGGATTGAAGACCAGGAGGAATTGGCTACAGCTGCAGTGGACTTTAATCAAGAACAATTCACAAATGAAGGTGATGCATCTAACTTTTCCTTGCTCAATAATGTACCTACTATGGAACAGAATTTGGAACTTAGTAGATTGCCAACAATAAAAGAGGTAAGGACAGCAGTTTTTGAGCTTAGTGGGGAGAGTGCTAGTGGTCCAGATGGATTCACTGGCCTATTTTATCAAACATGCTAGGATGTTATTGGTGCTGATATACACAACATGGTGCTACACTTCTATGGAGGAGCTGCACTGCCTAAATCTACCACTCACACCAATCTAGTGTTGCTGCCTCAGAAACCTAGAGTTGAGACCTTTTCTGACTTAAGACCTATTACCTTGAGCAACTTCATTAACAAGGTCTTGTCTAGAGTGTTACATGATAGATTGGAATTTTTTTGCCTTCTCTAATATCTCCTAATCAATGTGAAGGGTAGGAGTATATTTGAGAACATCTTATTGACTTAAGAAATTGTCACTGACATAAGGTTAAGGGGAAAGCCAGCTAATGTGGTGATCAAGCTTGATATGGCTAAGGCTTATGATAAGGTTTCATGGAAGTACTTATTGCATGTACTAAGGAAGATGGGATTTTCTGAGCACTTCATCAATATGGTGTGGAACTTGATGTCAAATAACTGTTATTCAGTATTGGTGAATGGGCAGTCATTAGGGTTTTTTAAGTCTACAAGGGGTGTGAAGCAAGGGGATCCTCTATCACCAGCATTGTTCATTCTATCAGCTGAGGTACTTTCCAGATCTTTGAATAAGCTATTTGAAGACAAGTCATTTGTGGGATTTGGAATGCCTAAGTGGTCTGATCCTTTAAACCACTTGGCATATGTTGATGATACTATAATCTTGCTTCTGCTCATCCTCCATCCTTGAGAAAGATTATGGCAGTGTTGGGGAACTATGAGAAGATATCAGGCCAGATGATCAACAAAGATAAGAGTTCATACTACATGTATTCCAGGATTTCTAATGGATTATGTCAGGCGGTTGGATCTATTACAGGATTTGCAAAAGGTAAATTCCCCTTGACATATCTAGGGTGTCCTATTTTCTACACTAGAAGGAGGAAAGAATATTATGAAGATCTTATCAAGAAAGTGAAGGCTAAATTGCATTCATGGAAAGGAAAGCTGCTGTCATTTGGAGGAAAGGCAACACTCATTACTAGTGTGTTGCAAAGTATGCCAGTCCACATGTTATCAGCCCTGCATCTAACAAAAAATTTCCCGGAGCATCTTCATAAGATTTTTGCTAGATTCTTTTGGAGCACAAAGGAAGAAGGGAGAAGCAGACATTGGGCCTCATGGCAAAATCTTTGCCTTCCTAAAGAGGAAGGGGGCCTAGGTTTTAGGTCCTTACATGATGTGTCGAGGGCATTGTTTGCTAAACTATGGTGGAGGTTTAGGACCACAAAATCTTTGTGGTCTAATTTCATGTGGAATAAGTATTGCAAGAAGGATATACCAACGGTGGTGTAGTTTAGAAAGGGGTCTAATGTTTGGAGAAAAATGATGAATGCTAGGGAAGAAGCAGAACATGAGATTCTATGGGAATTGAAGAGTGGAACAACTAATATTTTGCATGAAAATTGGACTAGATTGGGTGCACTTTATCATGTATTACCTGAAGACTTTCCAATCAATGAAGATCTTCAGAACGTGGCAGAATTACGGCAAGGTGAAACATGGGATGATCAGCTGCTAGATCAAACCTTCAATGAGGAAATTGTAGAACATATAAGGCTTAATGTATATTATGAAGGCAGTGAGGGATACTGGGATAGTCCATACTCGATGCCAACTCCTTCAGGCAAGTTCAATGTTAGTAGTGCTTGGCAAATATTAAGGCATAGAGCTGATCCTAATCAGGAGTTCAAGTTAATGTGGATTAAAGGCTTACCATTTAAGATATCCTTCTTCTTGTGGAGATTGTGGAGGAAGAAAATAGCCATTGATGACATATGGAGGAGGCAAGGGCAAATGGTGATGTCTAGGTGTTGGTGTTGTTAGCAGCCCCATGAGGAATCTGTTGAGCATATATTTATCACAAGTCCTACTGCCTCTAAAGTATGGAACTTGTTCATGGGGGCTGCTGGAATTACTGTGCCACTGATTCAATTGATGCAGGTTATAAGGCATTGGTGGTATGCTCAATGTTTTCCAAAGCTAAAGCCATTGTTTCAAGCAGTACTGGCTATCATCACTTAGGAACTTTGGAAGATAAGAAATACAGGTAAACAAGGGGGTTCGGTGTCGACAAATAGGGTGATTCATGAGATCAATAGGACATTGCATCAACTGGAAAAGGTGAGGTATGCTTGGATGCCTAATATTCCATTGTTATGGCCAGACATAATTCAATAGTTTGAAGGATATAAACCTATGTTGATCACTATAAGAGTAACATGGAGTCCTTTTCATGGTTGGTACAAATGCAAGACTGATGGAGCCTCAAAAGGAAATCCTGGCCCTAGCTCGTTAGGCTTTTGTGTGAGGAATGATGAAGGTGATGTGGTGTATGTAAGGGCAGTAGACCTTGGAGTGACAACTAATGTGGTGGCTGAAGCTAAGGCTATTCTTCAAGGATTGGAATACTGTGTGGAGCATGATCTTCACCCTCTCATAATGAAGACTGATTCATTAGTGATGAAGAAAGTAATAGAAGGGGAATGGGATCCTCCTTGGGTAATTGCAAATGATGTGAAGAAAATTAGAGAGATGAAGGGCAACTTCAATGTGATCTTTTAACATGTGTTCAGAGAAGGCAACTCAGTGGCAGATTTTATAGCTAACAATGTTTTCTCTTTTCCAGGTATATCTGAGTTTCACTTATTCTCTAGACTGCCTAGTGTAGGGAGGAGGTTGATTAATTTAGACAAGTCTCAAACTCCTAACCTTAGGGTTCGAATAACAAAAAGAAGTGCCCCAGACCGATGGCTTCACAGGATTGGAATCTGCACATACCTGCTTGTTTCTTGTATGTCTCGTTCTGCATGCTATTAAGGTACTTTCTAGTGGTACTAGCATGATCACATGCTCATTTTGGGGGTGCTTTGATAGTGTACAGGACCAATGTGATAAGCAGGTATTGGATGGTGCAATTTATTCTATTTCTAATATGTTCAAATATTAAGGAAAAGGTTGAATCTGTTATGCGGAACTTCTGGAGATTGTTGAATCATTTCTCAGTGGTATTAGCACGTCTTCATGCTCAATCTGAGGATGGTTTAGCAATGTTTAGAATGATTTCTACATTAAAGGTTCGGGAAGAGAAGGATCTGAGCTTACAAGAACATAAAATCACCCAGCTCCACAAGCCTGGCGGCGCCAGGCTAAAGCCTGATGATACCCTGGCATTACCCTGGCGTCGCCAGCTTATAGCCAGCCCTGGCCTTGCTTTTGCCTTGCAAAGCCTGCTTAAAGCCAGCCCCAGCCTGGCTTTTGTCTTGCAAAGCCTGCTTAAAGCCAGCCCCAGCATGGCTTTTGCCTTGAAAAGCCTGCTTAAAGCCAGCCCCAACCTGGCTTTTGCCTTGAAAAGCCTGCCTAATGCCAGCCTCAATACAGGTGTAGCCATGCTTTTTACATGATAATATTGAGGATCGAACACATGATTTATACTTGGATACAGTCAATACACTACAAATGGAGATCTTATTGTAGCAACACTAATGATTGGAAGACTATGCTGGCTTCAATTCTATGGTGGAGATGTTTGGAATTCATTCTAGCCTATGGACTGGATACACTGGCGCCTAGTGAGAGCTTGATAGGTGATGCTTGGTATTTGCCACTGGCAATTGGATTCACATACACTGACAGGAGAAGGAAGCATTCAGCGGACAATGTTGTAATAGCTAGTTCATTAGACTTTAGCTTTTCTATCTTTTTAGTAGCTAGTAGCTTCGTGCAACTTCTATTTTGGTTTGGACATCTTGTATGCTTTGGACCCATTTTGGGATTTTATTTATATATTAGCCACTAGGAAGCCTGCCTAGTGGTATATTTGATAAAAAAACTAACAAAATAGTTTTTATGAAGCTCTGCTTGTGCTAATGTGTTGCGCACAAGGGAGACGCGGCAGAGTGTGCCTACAGACATAAAAAGCTACCTGTAACTAGAGGCGGATTTAGGGGGGTGGAAGGGGGTTCACCCAAACTCCCTTCGCCGAAAAATTACACTGTATATATAAGGCAAAATCTATTTTTATCCTCTATATATTATGTTTTGAATCCCCTTCATATAACCCCAAAAGCATAGCTTAGTGGTCAAGGGGATTCAAAACCTTTATAAGGTCATTGGTTCAATTCTCACTAGCTACAATTTTTTTGACTTTTTTCTTTTTTGGACCCCCTTAGCGGAATTCTTGTCTCCACCACTGCCTGTGACCTCAAAAAGATATTGGCTATTTATGGTTATTCGGTAAAAGATAGTAGTACTATGAATTATTCAAAATATTAGTAAATCAATTTCTTTGATATTCCCCTAGTTCCAAGATATTAATATTTTTGTAAATTCATTAAAAGCCCATTTAATAATATTAATTATAAAAAAGCACATACTCTAAGAACAAAATCAAGAGCTTAATAAGGAGTAATGGGGAAGTGGCGCTGACAAAACAAGAGATTGAAGAGGAAGTGCTTGGTTTTTATAAGCATTTATTGGGATGAGCAGCTGAAAATTTGCCTGCTATTAATTCAGTAGTTATGAGGGATGACCAATTGGTGAATGGACACCGACAATTACAGATGATGACAGAAGTCTCTAAAGAAGAAATATATCAGGCACTGCTTGATATCAGTGATAACAAAGCACCTGGTTTTTATGGATTCAATGCACTATTTTTCGAAAAGGCATGGCTTGTGGTTGGGGACAAGATTACACATGCAGTGATGGAATTCTTCTCAAGTGCTAACCTATATTAGCCTATCAATTGCACAACAGTTACTCTAGTGCCAAAAGTAACTAATTCATCCAAAATCACTGAGTTTAGACCAATATCATGATGCACTCTCCTATCCAAAATCATCTCGAAGATGATAACAAACAGACTGCGGGGCATAATGGACGATCTAGTAAATAGAAGCCAGTCTGCATTTGTGCCTGGCAGACTGATAAATGACAACATAATATTGGGCCATGAACTTGTTAAAGGATATGGTAGAAAAGGCTTATCCCCAAGATGCATGTTGAAAGTAGATATGAAGAAGGCTTATGACTCTATTGAATAGGATTATATGGAACAAGTCCTAAAGTGTCTGCAAATACTAGGAAGATTTGTCCAAAGGATTTTGAGATGTGTGAGAAGTGTCTCTTATTCCATCATCATCAATGGACAACATTCAACCCTATTCCCTGCTAAAAAAGAACTGAGACAGGGTGATCCTTTGTCTCCTTATCTATTTGTATTAGCCATGGCATACTTGACTAGACTTCTGAAGACACTCAAGAGGAATCCAAATTTCAACTATCACCCTAAGTGTGCTAAAATGAACATAGTACAACTTAGCTTTGCTGATGATCTCTTGCTATTCTGTAGAGGTGATACTATATCTGTGCAACTGTTACATCAATGCTTTCAAGGGTTCTCTGAAGCTTCTGGATTAGCCGCTAATGATGAAAAAACCTTCATCTTTTTTGAGGAGTCGAGGATGATATACAACAGGAAATACTGCAAATGCTAGGCTTCTCTAAAGGGACTCTACCAGTGAGATACCTGGGGGTGCCTCTGAGTACTAAAAGGCTATCATTGGTGGAATGTCAACCACTTATTGAGAAGATTCTAGGGAAAATACAATCTTGGACTACTAGATTTCTATCCTATGCAGAAAGAATCCAACATAATTGAAACCGATTCAATTAATTGAAAGCATGTGTAGAAGGTTTCTGTGGAAAGGAAGAGTGGAGGTCACTAAGAAAGCACTCCTGGCCTGGGATAGACTGTGTTGGCCAAGAGCAGTAGGAGGGTTAAACCTATTAGATGTAGGCATATGGAAGAACAGCTATATGCAAGCTGCTATGGAACCAATGCAAGAGGAAAGACAAAATGTGGGTTCAATGGGTCCATATATGCAATAAGAAGTACAATTCAATGTTGGGTGCTGAGTCGAAGCAAGCATCATGGATGATCCAAAAGATACTAAAAGCAAAGAAATACTTTGAGGAAGTTGTCTACTCGAAGAAGAGGTATTGAGAATGGAAAAATATCCAATCAAGGCCATGTACTTGAAACTTAGAGGATAGTTTAGTAAGGTACCATGGAGAAGGATGATATGCAACAATGTTGGGCTACATAAGAGGATATTCACTATATTTCTGGCTACACACAGAAGACTACTAACAAGAGACAAATTAAGGAGATGGGGCTACTTGGAAGATATAACTTGCTCACTAGGTAACACAAAGGAAGAAACTATCGATCACCTATTCTTTAAATGCTCATTCTCAACACAAGTATGGGAATCAATGCTGGATTGGCAGGGGTTTCATAGGTAGGTGATGGCTTGGGATCATGAGTTAGAGTGGGCTGAACGACACTGCATAGGAAGAAGCTCCAAAGCTGAAATCTACAGGATGACACTAGCTGGCATCATATACAATATATGGCAAGACAGGAATGCACGAATTTTTCAAGCAAAACAGAGAAATGCTGCAACAATCACTAGACTACTAACACAGGAAATACATTGTCGAGGGGGCTTGAAGCAACAATTGAAGGGAAGGCTACTAAGTTAAACTACTATCCTACTATTCATACAGATATGTAAAAGGTAGTTATGGTAGGTAGGAATAGCGGGAAAGAAAAGGATAGCTGAATCTGGGACTATTGTCCAAATTAGGCTATAGAGAGGACCAATATGTAAATTATACTTGGTAAATAAAATTGTTTAGTTATCAAAAAAAAATTATAAAGGTATTAATTAAATAATTCAATTACCATCATTTATTTCTCCTCATGTTAATTTTTGTCTCTTTTTACACTTTTAGAACATTTAGGTATATCTGGAAAGCTACCTTTGATGATAGGCTATAATTACGTATTTTAGTCGATTATTACACTCTAATTTACTGTACTTTAATTGAGTTTGAGCTTTAATCGCTAGTATTTTGCACTAATTGTATGTTTTATGCCTTGTAGGAGTGATTCCGAGCTATATAGATGTTATGGAATAAATTCAAGTGATTTGGAGCTTTGAAGTCTGAGTAAAAGTTCAAGGAATTAAGCCGGGATCGTGTTTGGGGGTCAACGGATGATAGTTAGAGCGAACGAAGACTCCAGTAGGCAGATTACGCACTGTCTAGTAAAACAGATACAACTTTTTGCTCAGACATCCATTTTGGCTCTACAATATATGGTTGGAAAGCTAACTCAAAGGGCTACAACTTTCATGTTTTACATTTTTCCAAATTCGGAACGGAACAAGGTGAAAAATGCCCAGATGCGCGGCCGCACTAGTTTTAGCGCGCCCAAAAACAGAAAGTCAGCCAACTAGCGCGGCCAGATGCGCGTCCAGGTGCGCGGCCGCGCTAGTTAAGCCCGGGAAAAGTGTCCTTTTTCACATTGGAGAAGGTATAATTGTTTGGGCCCAACCCTACTTGGTATATATACATAGTAGAACGTTTTTTAGAGCAATTTTTGACCAAGGAAGAGCACAGAGCCGCCGTGGAGGCCGGGTTTCATCTTTTCTTCCACCAACTTAGTAATTTTTATGTTTCTTTGTATGATTTGTTGTTTTGCTACCATGTCTATGTGGAGCTAAACTTCACGTTCTAGGGTTGTGGTTCTTTCATGACTACTGTTATTCGGATATTGATTTTGATTTCTTAGTTTATCATATTGGTTTATTTATTTAATCCTGCACTTAATTTTTTGATTGCTTGATCACCAATTGAATACTATCTACGAATCTTGAATTGAACTCGAAAGTGGGAATTCTAGATTGCATATAGGATTGAGTAGAGCAAGTTCTTGAACCTGGGCCTCGGGGAACGGATTCGCAATTAGGATAGACATATACTTAATTGCCTTGCTTGGTTGATTTACAGGAATTATAAATGCGTTCTTGTTGATTCTAATTCCATAGACATATAGGAGTTAGGTTAGCTTGAATAGGCGAGTAAGAACTCGACAGATTCTTATGAGCAATATTAACCCTGTCAACCAATAAACTCGATAAATTAGTTAGTCAATTCATTTGAAGAATACAATAGGAATGTTAGATAGCCCATAACCCTAGATCGTTTTCATTACATTGATATCATAAAAATATGCTCTTTCTCTGTCCAAAGTTCATTATTTGTTTTTGTTTATTTTAATTAGTTTAGAATCAAATATTTCTAGGTTTAATTCTTGTTTAGATAATTAGGATAGTCTAATTTAGTTAATAGTTAATCACAAGTCCTCGTGGGATCGATATCCGACTTTTAGTCACTTTATTACTTGACGATCGCGTATACTTGCGTGTGCGTTTGGCCGCAACAACCTTCTAATTGAATTTGAGAGTAATTGGATTACATAGTTTGACTTGTCTATTTAGCCAAATAATTACTTGTCGGCATGAAATTAGTATAATTGAAGGGGAGCAATTACACTCTGATTCTCAATGGGAGACAAAGAATTAAAAGTAATTACATGCAATTACCAACTTACTTTTCCAATTAATTTTTTCCCAAAACTTTTCCATTTCTTCCATCTTCTCAAATGACACACTAACACTTGTCCCAATAAGTTCTTCCCTTAAACAAGACTCTCAAACCCCTTATGACTACATTGTTGATGCTGCTGAATGAGAAGGAAGGATCCTCAATTTATAGAAGTACAAACCTTTTCCTCCAAGAAAAATGACTATCCAGATATGGAAGAATTATATTTTTCTTTTCATACAACAACAACAACAACAACCCAGTTGTAAGACCCCGTAAAATCTTTTAATGGTTAAGACTTTAAAGAGCTCCTATGGGGACTGGAGATGACATTTTTGAGTGCCAAAGGATGCCTATGGATTGGAACTATATAATTTGGTCATGGAGATTTATGAGGGAAGTTTTTTTGGAGCATGTTAATGAAGTTTAAAAGTGAAAAGGTTTTTGGTTGGAGAAAGTGGGAAATGTTAGGTGGAATAGGATGTCCTAAGTCGTGCACCCCTTGACTTTGGGCAAGTATAACTCTCTCAATATAAAAGTATTTTCCCAATGGATTTTGATTCTATGTGGTTTTAAGACCCTCAATATCTCCGAGAAGTTTAAGGCCTTATAGCACATCTTGAGATCTTCACCTTTTGTTTTGCGTGCCATGATGGCCACAAACAAGGATGTTATTATGTAAACATGGTTTCATACTTATATGAAGGTTTGGAAGTCAATTCGGGTCGACTGGAGAAGCAAGAAATGGAGAAGAAAATAACTGAAATCCCTCTGCTTGACCAAATCCTGCATGCTGCATAGATCGGTGTAAACCTCATAGGACATCCCATAAAGGTAATGCCTCCAAATCATAAGAGCATGAACAATCGCGGCCAACTCGAAATCACGTACAGGGTAATTCTTCTCATGGGACTTTAGCTGACGTGAAGCATATGCAAACTTGCCCCTCCTGCGTCAATACACATCCCATGCCGATGCGTGAAGCGCCGCAATACACAATATACATCCCCGAACTGGAACTCAACACTAGAACTAGTGCCGTAGTCAAAGTTATCTCGAGCTTGTGAAAGCTCGCCTCACAATCGTCGGACCAATGGAACGGAGCGCCCTTCTGGGTCAATCTAGTCAAAGGTGCTGCAATAGATGAGAAGCCCTCCACAAACCGGCGATAATAACCCCCAAGATGCTCCTGATCTCAGTTGCCGTAGTAGGACGAGGCTAACTCTGAACTGCCTCGATTTTTTTGGGATCTACCTTAATACCCTCCCCTGATACAACATGCCCCAAGAATGCCAAAGAATCTAACCAGAACTTACACTTGGAGAACTTAGCATAAAACTTATATTCCCGCAAGGTCTGAAGTACCACTCTCAAATGATGCTTGTGCTACTCCATGCTACGTGAGTAGATCAAAATATCATCAGTGAAGATGATGAAAAATGAATCAATATATGGCCTGAACACCCGGTTCATCAAATCCATAAACACCACCAGGGCGTTAGTCAAATCGAAGGATATCACTAGAAACTCATAATTGCCATATCTCGTCCGGAAAGCCGTCTTTGGAACATCCGAATCCCGAATCCTCAACTGATGGTATACCGATCTCAATCCGATCTTGGAGAACACCCCGGCAACCTGCAAATGGTCAAATAAATCATCAATACGCAACAACGGGTACTTGTGCTTAATGGTAACTTTGTTCAACTGGCGATAATCAATGCACATCCGCATAGTCCCATCTTTCTTCTTGACAAATAACGCTAGCACACCCCAGACGATACACTCGGTCTGACCAACCCCTTTGCGAGTAACTCCTCAAGTTGTTCCTTCAACTCCTTCAACTCTTTTGGAGCCATGCGGTACGGTGGGATAGAGATAGGCTGGGTACTTGGAGCCAAATCATTACAAAAATCGATATCACGATCTGGCATGCTTGGAAGATCAGAAGGAAACACATCGGAGAACTCCCGGACTACAAGCATTGAATCAATCGCTGGAGTCTCCACAGTCGTATGTTGAACATATGCTAGATAAGAAAAATAACCTTTCTCGACCATGTGTCGAGCCTTCATAAAAGAGATAATCCGACTAGGTACGCTGACAGACGAACCCTTCCACTCCAATCTAGGCAACTCTAGCATCGCCAAGGTAACAGTCTTGGCATGGCAATCAAGGATGGCGTGATATGGAGATAACCACTCCATGCCCAGGATGACCTCAAAGTTGATCATATCCAGCGACAACAGAATCGCTCAATATGGAGATAACTAATCTCATAACAACAGAAAGTAACAATGCAGGACCGATAGATCCAATCCACACTACTACAAAAAAGACCTTTAGCGGCAATTATTTAGTGGCAATAAGGGAATTGTTGCTAATAAATTCTTTGAGCTGAAAAATTAGCGGCGCATGAGCATTAGCCAGTAAAAGATATCCTTTTACCGGCAATAAAAATACAATTGCCACTAAAAATTTCTAATTGAATTTAATTTTTTTATTATTTTAATGTTTCCCTCCCCACAAAAAGAAAAACATCGTTCCCTCCAAATTTTTTGGACGAGAATTATCGTTCCCTCCAATTAGAAACTTGTAGGAACTAGGAAAACATATTTCCCTTTAGTAGAAACGGATACTATCAATTGAATAGGAAAACCTAAATTGCTGCTGCGTCAATTTCCAGTACCTCGTCGTGGATTTTTTTTTCCAGGTAAGTTCTCTCGTTCTTATGACCTTCTCTTCTTCCCCTGTTAATTTGTCTTCTTCCCCTGTTAAATTGGTTGCTTGCAATCGTTTTGCAATACATTATTGATTGATGCTTCTCAATTTTTATATGGATTGAACGATAGGAAAACCTAGATTGTTGCTGCGTCAATTTCCAGTACCTCGTCGTCGATTCTTTTCCAGGTAAGTTCTCTCGTTCCTGTGACCTTCTCTTCTTCCCCTGCTAATTTCTCTTCTTCCCCTATTAAATTGGTTGCTTGCAATCGTTTTGCAATACATTATTGATTGATGCTGCTCGATTTTTATATGGATTGAACGATTTACAGTGGATTGATGCTGCTCGATTGTTTAGTTGGATTGATTTATAATGGATTGATGGTTGATGCTGCTCGACTGATTATATGGATTGTTTTACAGTGGATCCTTTTGCTCGATTGTTTATATAAATTTATTTACAATTGATTGATGATGCTTGATTGTTTAAATTTGCGTTGCCTTTCCCAACAAACTCTCATTTAATCACTTTGATAATGTTTGAAGACAGTGATTCATCCCAATTCTGAAACGGCAACCTTAAATATAGCAATAAGCAGAGTGTTAAATGAAAGAAAACAAACATCTGTGACAGAGTATTATAAGTGTAAAGCACAAGACAATACGTTTGTACATGATCTGCTTCCTATCTGCTTCCTTTTCTGGTTGCATTTTAGGCTACACTTCAGTCTTCACGAAGAAATTGTAGAAAGCAAAATTGTAAAGAGGCTTTGTTCTTTTATATTACAGTTAGGTGCATAAGGTATTATGTATTCGAAAGGCTGACTAGAAATTAATCCAAACTGGAACTTTGTCACTGTCGACTAAACAACTTGTCTTGTATTATTTTTGTTTCTTTTCTGTCATCATGGTTAGGAATGACGACTTATTCGAATTCATATAATGACAACCTTTAACATAAAATATCTTACAAGCAGTAAATTTATGGTTTTCGATAGTTCACCTTCTTCTGGATCCTCTTCAACTTGCTGACTCCATAGTTTCCCTCCACTTAATTGTAACCTTTCATTAACATTGGACTCCTTCAATGCTGCATCTATATCAGTAGCCTGAGAATGGATTTCTTGACAAGACTGATTGGTTGTAACAGGATTGCCTGCAAAAGCTCTATTAACCCATGCTGTTGTGGACTCCTTTTGTACACCCTCAACTATTGCACTCTCATTCCCAGTAATGTTTCCATCTTTTCCTTTCCTGGATGTACTCCCAACCCGAGTAGATTTAGGGGTAAATATAGCTGCCTTGAGATTAGTAGTAGGACTACTAGGTTCAGCACTTCCTTCTACCATAACCAATTGGTTATTGTTCTCCTCATCATCAGTATTCTGATATATTCAAGACAGTATTCAATTTATGATAAGCTAACCTAGTCTTGGAACAATATAAAAGGTAAACAAAATCTCTACCATATGTTTTTATGGTTATTCAATCTTTCCAACAAAAAGGCTAGCAGAAGTTTTGAATCAGAAGAGTGGTAGAACCTACTGTTTAAGGAAAACAGCACCAACTTGTAAACATTGTTAGATGTCTTTTACCTCCTTTTATAGACTTTCTGATGTTTTTCAGGAAATTATACGTGGTTGTATCATCTCCTGCACATCGTTGCTTTTTGCTTGTAAAGTATTAGCCGTCTAGATTTCTCTTTTCGTTTCCCACCAACATCGCCTATGGTGATACTGTGCACTTCATAATATTGGATGCAATATTTGGTTTCAGTTATGAAACAAGCTTATACATTTGTTTAGTAATAATTTTTGAAAGTATAGCTTTTTATGTTTTACTAAGTCGTTTGTGATATCTGGCTGCTGTTAGATTGATAGTCGATTGATTGAATTGTTTGCTCCTCTATTCTGGTATTATTTTCTGAATTGGTTCCTCTGTATGTTTTCTAAGGCTACTTTTTACCATTTAAAAGCTCAATAGCCAATAGGACTCTCAACCACAGTAATTCATTCGTTTGTTAAGAAACAACTTGGGTTGTTAGCAATATATAGAATCCTTCGACAATCAGTACCCATTAGTTTCTTTTTAGTTATAGTCAGAATGTCCAGCCTTAAAAATTTGTATAATTTATAAGTTCAATAATTCCATTCTTAAAAATTTTATGAACCAATATAGTGAAAAATGGCTAGTTGTCTTTGGCTAGATTTCTTTCTCATTTACATGTTTATTCTATGATGACTATGATCTGTTTATAAATAGCAAAATATTCGATATCGATTGAGCCCCCTATGTAGTAGCCCCATATCACTACAATCATCGTCTTATTGTTAAAAAAGTTCACACCATTTTAGGCATTGCATAATATGTTGAATTTTTCAAGTTTATTTATTCTGTCTCTTTCTTGTCATGTTTAGTTTAAGTAGTCTTTAACTTAAACTTTAGATGGATGATTTCCTCGCAATTATATTAGGCTTTGTATACTTTTAATATATAAACTAACTTATATTCCATTTAGCTTTAAAACTAGTTAAATTGGCGCTCAAAAGAGCTAAAAATAAATTGGTAAAAATGGAGTATATATCTGGATATTCAACAAATATGAGTAGTAAGTTTTGAAAATTTTAAAATATATGATATATGGTTCTTCTATAAAATATAACTTTAATAATTCTATTCTTAAAAGATTTATGAATCAATTGTTAAAATAGTTTAACTGTTTAATAGTTTAATTGTTAAAATGATAGTTGTAATAGATTTATGTTTGATAGTTTCAATTGTTAAAATGATATCTTTGAACTATGGAATTACCTACTAATAGGATTGGTTTTTTATTTTGAACTACCTTTTTTATTAATTTCTCCTTTTTACTAATAAATTTGTAGCTCTTGCAGTAATTACAGAAAAGAAAGGAATATTCTTGAACGTCATGGACAATCCTAGAAATAAAAGATGGATGTATTGTGATAGAGTTAGTAAAGAATATTTTGAGGGAGTAGAGGATTTTTTATATCATGCATTTTTTGAAAAACAACGTGGAGAAAAAATTGCATGTCCTTGTACGGAGTGTGTGCTTATCCATCAAGTAAATCGGGCTACAGCATATGATCATCTTGTGGTTAATGGTATTGTACCGTCATATGATACTTGGTTTTTTCATGGGGAGTCTCTAAAGGGATCAAACAATGCTGGAGAAAATAACCGAAGCCATTCAACTCTAAGGGGCGATGATATGCGAGGAATGATACATGATGCATTTGTAGATGTTACACAGTTCATGGATACCGACATTAGTGAAAGTGGTGGCATGGATCAAAACGTACAAGAGAATACTGCTCATCCATCTGGAAATCAACCTCATCCTGAGGTGGATAAGTTTGAACGACTCATGAAGGAGGCAAATGAAGAATTATATCCTGGATGTAAGAGGTTTAGCAAACTGTCCCTTTTGCTGCATATGTATCGTATAAAATGCACGTTCAAATGGTCAAATGAATCTTTTAATTCTTTTCTTGGACTATTGAAAGATGCGCTTCCTAAAGAAGAAAAATTGCCTCCTTCTTTCTATGAGACCAAAAAGATAGTTGAAGGCTTGGGCTTAAAGTATGAAAAAATTTATGCTTGTCCTAACGATTGCATGCTTTTTAGGAAAGAGTTTGCTAATAAGAATGTTAATAAATGCAAAGTTTGTGGAGCTTCTAGATGGAAAAATGATGCTAGAAAAATTCCAGCCAAGGTCCTAAGGTATTTTCCTTTAAAACCAAGGCTACAGAGATTGTTTATGTCTTCAGAAACTTCTAAAGCAATGCGATGGCATCATGAAGAGCGCAACAAAGATGGAGTTCTACGATATCCTGCAGATTCTGAAGCTTGGAAAAATTTTGATATAAATATCCCAAATTTGCTGGAGATCCTCACAATGTGCGCCTAGGATTAGCTTCTGATGGGTTTAATTCATTTGGCACAATGCGAACTGTACACAGTACATGGCCAGTGAATTTAATTCCGTATAATCTTCCACCATGGATGTGCATGAAACAAGAGTTCTTCATTTTGTCCTTACTTATTCCAGGACCAAAAGCTCCTGGAAATAATATTGATGTCTTTTTGCAACCATTAATAGAAGAGTTAAATGAATTATGGGATGATGGGATAGAAACATATGATGCCTCTGCTAAGGAGATATTTCAAATGCGAGCAGCTCTCATGTGGACTATAAATGGTTTTCCAGCATATGGTACTCTCTCTGGATGGTGCACTTATGTTCGGTTTGTATACCCTTCTTGTAACATAAACACTCAATCTAGAAGGCTCACACATGGCAGAAAGTTTGTTACATGGGGCATCGGCGCTTCTTGAAGTCGGGACACAAATATCGGAATGATGCAAAATCGTTTGATGGTACTAAAGAAACAAGACTTGCACCTTGTCCAGTATCTGGGTCACTAGTGTTGAATCAAGTTAAAGATATAAAATTTACTCTCGGCCAGTCGAGTGAAGGGGTAAGTGGAGTGATGAAAAACGAATGGAGAAAGAGGAGTACTTTTTTCGATCTTCCTTATTGGAAGTCTAACTTGGTGCGCCATAATCTTGATGTGATGCACATAGAAAATAATGTGTGTGATTACTTAATTTATACATTATTGGATCTTGGTAAAAAGTCTAAATATAACTTAGAAGCTCGATTGGATTGAAGGAGATGAAAATAAGACCAAGTTTATGGCCTCAATATCGAGCTAGTGGGAAAGCATATCTTCCTCCTACTTTTTTCACAATGTCTCAAAAAGAAAAAGAGTTATTTTATGAAGTACTACAAAATGCCAAGTTTCCAGATGGCTATGCGTCTAATATCTCACGCTGCATTCGGAAACGAAAGATATCTGGGCTAAAAACTCATGATTGTCATGTTATAATGCAAGAACTTCTTCCCATCGGCTTGCGGAGATCAGCAAATAAAAGAATTAGTTCCATTTTAATTGAACTATGCACATTCTTTCGTGTTCTATGTAGCAAAGAACTAAAAGTAGAAGAGTTTAAGTTGCTTGAAGAAAAAATTCCAGAAACTTTGTCTACTATGGAGAAACTTTTCCTCCCAGGATTCTTCACTGTTAAGAATAACACTGAAACTTAATTATATATATTTAGTTGTTAAATATTATAATATCAAACTAATACCATTATTTTATTCCATAGGTATTTGGGTACTTTAAAATCATATGTCCGTAATCGTGCATGTCCAGAAGGTTCGATAGCAGAAGCATACATAGCAAATGAGTGTACGGCATTTTGCTCACGGTATTTGGAGGGTGGAGATTCAAGGTCTTATTGTTCAAGAAAATGCAGTGATGAGATTGAACATGAGATTAGTAAAGAATAATGTCTTTTTCCAACTGTTGGGGAGCCGTGCGATGGAGTAGATGTATTTGAGTTGGATGAGAAAACAAGGTTGCAAGCACATCGACGTGTGCTTTTCAATTGTGAGTCAGAAGTGGTTGAGAATTATAAAAAAAGTTTTATATCTATTGTTTAATATATGTATATTACTTAATTGATAACAAAATTAATATATGTGTGTTACATCAATAGGGAACATATTGCTGAAATCAAGAGATCACATCGTATACGTCGTTTGACTCAACATCAACTTGATCGTGTGCATTTCGATACATTTCATGAGTGGTTCAAGGAGCAAGTAAGTAGTAGGACTAAGTTATTGGCTATGTTAAATTATTGTCCTTGTACAAATATCCACATTTATAGTTGTATCTCTTATTTGGTTAGATAAAGGAGCTTGAAGCCACATCTAACATCTTAAAGGATGTTAAAGTCCTTGCACAAGGTCCGAGTTACATTGCGAAAAGATTTCATGCGTTCGATGTAAATAACGGGTATCGATTTCGAACGAAGCAAAGTGAAGAATTTAAGGTGACACAAAATAGTGGTGTTATGGTCGTTTCAAAGACTGAAAGTTATGCAAGTACAAGTGACAATACTCCAAAGTCTGCAAATATCACATATTATGGCAGATTGAATGATATTATGGAGTTAAACTACTATGAAGAATTTAAGGTTGTCTTATTTAAGTGTGATTGGGTTGATGTAACCAAAGGCAGAGGAGTTAAGGAAGATGACTTGGGTTTCACACTTGTGAATTTCTCACGCCTAACAGACTCTGGCGATCGAGAACGTCATGAGCCCTTTATTTTTGCAGAGCAAAATCAACAAGTAATATATGTACAAGATCCTAAAGATCATGAATGGTTTGTCTCTAGGTTAATTAAACCTCGAGATATTTTTAATATGGGAGAGGAAAATAGTTTGCAGTTTGAGTCATCAATGCAGAGTGATGCCACTAACTTGGCTCTCTTAGAAAATACTTGCGTTCCAGAAGATGAGTATAATTATTGGGTAAGAAGTGGTGTCGATGGGATAGTAATTGATGCAAAAGTACATTCTCAAGATTCTCCAAATGATGGTAAAGCTAGTGTTGAGGGAGGAAATGACAATGAAAATAAATATGATTCTGAATAAGATAAGTGGAACTTATAGAATATTTTTCTTGCAAATGTTATTTAAGAACTTCTTGTGATTTTTTTACTGCAGAAATTTGAATAAATATACTTTTTTGCTTTCAATTTGAGTCATTTTATAGAAGATGCATGTTAGTTGGCTATGGATTTTTCATGTTTGTATTGGTTGATTTGAGTCAATTCTTTGTGCTTTCTTTTACTTGTATTTTGCTGATTGTACTCATTGTATTGCAATATGCTATGGTGTTATTATCGTTGGACAATAGTTTTTTCTGGTGCATCAATACTTTTTATCTCTTTAACTATCTCTGTCGCAAGGCTTTATTCGTGTGCACGAATTGCTATTCATTTTTTTTCACAACTTGAGACGAGGACTATGTTTCCTCCTATTTTGCGTGTGACCTGCTGATTGGTTGGAGTTAATTTGGTACTAGTATAACTTAATGCATCTAGAAAATTTCTTTATTTTGGAAAAGGAACTATGCAAACTAGAGGTCGCAATCGACTGGTAATTGAACAAGATTATGATGAAGATGTGAGACCTTATATTGAGCACTTGATGGATGGTCAAAACTACTCTAGAGCCCAGCCATATATTGAGCAGTTGATGGATAGTCAGAATTACTCTAACGCCCAAGCACGTGATGGTCAATCTAATGAGTTGAATAGTTCTGATGGTGGCACTGAAATTCCAAATGATGACGATTCAGGTAATGTTTCTATAGTATTGTAATCTGATAATGTATAATATTAGATTATGGCTTTCAACACTGTTTATCCTTGTTTCCTTGTAATGGTTGCACATCATAAATGCCTATTGCATAGTGATATTTGATTTACTTGGTGCTTTCTTTGACTTTAGAGGTTTTATTGTTTATTTGGACTTACGGTTTCCTTAAAATCTCGACACATTACGAACTGGTTAGCTTCTTATCTATGCAATTTTAATTCCCTCTAAGTAGACTAGAAAAATGAAGCCTAGGAGTGCTGGAAAGTAGGTACATGATCTCCCTTTAACACTTCTGCCACGCTGCTCTTTATAGTATTTTGTCGAACATCCGATTTTTATGGGAATAGGTACATGATCTCCCTTCAAGCAACTGCTCGTGCACTAGGATTCTTGGACTGTTGCTACTGTTTTACACTGCCTGGAGATTGCTCTCTATTAGGCTTCTTGGTCGGAGACTTAGTTACTTGTTTCCTTGCTGAAGTAGGAGAATTCCCAGCCTCCTTTTGCACTACCCTTGAGTCTTCCACCACTGTCACCTGTTGATTCTGAGCTGTGTCTTCCACAGCCTTGTCAAGTACTGCAAATTTATTTGCAACTGGCACAATTGCATTAGCTGTTGTTGTCACTACTGTACCAGTTGTAGCCTCAAGGACACCTATAGTATACTTACCTTTAGAAATGGGCATTATGATACCCGATGCATGGGCAGCCTCAAAACCATAAACAAACACCAGATTAATTAACTTCTTCATGAATGTTTATGTGAACAGAAAGTAGCATCTTGAGTTCGAGCTTTTTGGCTTTATATGTTAAACATGTTCCTGCCAATCTGATCTACTAATTTTCCATCAAACAATATTCAGTACAATATTTAGGAAGATAGTCATATTGAACTTTAACCCACTATGTTCTTACCTCCTTAGTCTCTTCATTCTCAATATCCATGCCTATTTTCTTAGGTAAATCAGCCAGTAGGTTCACCTATATCTTGACCCTTGCACAGCTAGGTCGTGTCTTGTTTATTGTAGCTACATCAAGATGCAAAGGTGTCTAACTGCAGCAGTAGGTTTAACAATCCAACACTAGTTTGATCACCAGCTGGATTCAAAGTAACAGTAGCCTATAACTTTGAGGCTACAGCAGCTCCTCCATCAGTTCCTGCTGTGACCAGCATCTTATTTAGATCTGATCCTTGAACAACAATCTGTGAGTTATCACCATTAATTTTATTGATTCCAAACCCTTTCCATCTGTAATCTACTTGCAGTCACACAATCACTTCCATTAGGAGTAGGTGAAACATCGGCAACGTCGACTAGAACTGTAGCATGCCTAGAAACAACTGTTGTATTTAGT
The DNA here is from genome assembly GCF_001879085.1 of Nicotiana attenuata. Classification (NCBI taxonomy): domain Eukaryota; kingdom Viridiplantae; phylum Streptophyta; class Magnoliopsida; order Solanales; family Solanaceae; genus Nicotiana; species Nicotiana attenuata. The sequence goes on from NW_017672641.1 coordinate 81,950, forward strand.
GGCTTAATGACATCTGATCCCTGACCAACAACATGAGATTTTACACCTTTGTCTTCTGTTAATTCCAAGCCTTTTCCAATAGCACGATCCACAGAAGCATTAGCGACAGTCATCAGATTCACTATAGCAACAGTTTTATGATTCCCAGGTTGCAAATTCAAAGTCTGTTGCTGCCTACAAACCTGCATAACAGCAGCTTTATTCTCCACTCGATCAGTGATAGCCTTAGGGACAACTTTAATATTTTGACCAGCTCCTTTACCATCTGCAGCAGCTTCACTATGTATTGCATCAGCTGGAGATATGCTATTAAGAACTCACTAAATATCTATAGTGCTACCTAACGTTCTGTTCTCTTTTTCATTCTAGGTAATTCAGAAGCAAAAAAGATTCGTGGGCCTACTTTACTAAGAGAGATTTGGAAACTTCTGCCGGGGAAGACAATTGATGTGCCCTTTAATAATCGTAACCAAGCTATTGGGAAAGAGGGTCGAAAGCTTGCTAGCTTTCTTGGAATTATTTCCAGAACTCCAGAAACTAACACCTCTACATGTAGATGATTGGAGAAATTTTGACAACGAAGAAAAGAAGAAATTGTTGGATTTTGCGAGGGTATGGAATAGTTGTTGTTATTATTATTATTTATTTTTATTTTTTTGTGAACATGCTCTATCTTTTATACATGATGTTATCTTATAAATATTGGCTTTTATTTTTTCAGAAGAAGTTCTCTATCCCAAAACGTGGAGAGGTGTGGGTCTTAAAGTCAGTAAGAAAAAAATGGAAAGATTACAAGTGCAGTTTGAAGGGTGAGTATGCGCAAAAATATAAGACTAAAGACGTTTTACTAAAAAATAGACCAAGTCGTATACCGAGGGATCAGTGGAGTGGTCTTGTCTCGTATTGGCTTTCCGATAAAGCTAAGGTATCAACCTTGAAAATTCTCCTAATCTGCTCATTTTAATAGCGTTTTGATTTTAGGTATGCTCAATTTTTGTTCTCAGTTTATAAGATATCATTTTAGTATTTCAATGACAGAGACATACCCTAGCAAATAGAAACAATAGGGCCAAGCAAACGATGCCTCACACAGGAGGATCAAAAAGTATTGCCACCTTGATGAATGAGCAGGTAAACCTGTGAATACTACAAACTATAATATTTTAAACTTTTTTTGTCATGCAAACATATATGATATCATTTTTATTGTATTAGGCTGTAAACGGGATAGAGCCTACACGAGCAGAAATTTTCCTATTAACACATAAAAAACGTAAGGATGGTAGGCCACTGATGATGATTCTGTCAAGACAATCGTAAGATTTATTCTTTCTTTATTTTTTTGGTTTCATGACTCTGTTAAACAATGTGCATTTTTTCCTATTTATGAATTCCAAAGTGGATTTATTGTGTATTCTATGGTCAGGAAATGATAAATGAAAAGATGAGCAATAGTGAAAGATCTACTGAGCAACCTCCTCGTAGTGTTGCTTGGGAAGGCGATGTGTATTCCTAGGTGTTGGAAAATGAAAAAAGTGGGTATGTTCGTGGTTTAGGACTTGGTCCAACTACTTCTGTTCTATGGGGTAGTAGGTCTTCCTTACGAAATATTGCTGCAGATGATTCTTCTAATGAGGTTATACAAAGGTTAGAACAGCAGATAATCGAGTTAAAGGAGAAACAAAATGATGAAATGAATATTATGAAACAAAATCAGGAGAATATGCAATCAGAACTACTCCAAATGAGACAATTAATGCGCAAATATGCTCCTAATGCATCTATGCCTCAAAGCAGCAATGGCACCTTGGGTGAACAGGTAACTCCATTTAATAAACTTTAGATATTTTAAATGAAATTATAATCATATAAAAGTATTGTTATCTAACATGTTAATTTTTATTAGATCCACGATGCCAATAGTGGACATGAACGAGTACCACAAACATCAAGAATGCCTAGTGCTGCTGAAAATGCTCAACCTTCTCATGGTACTACTCATCTTTGTCCTTCGTCACTACTGTTTGAGTTTTTCTCCTTCGATTTTTATTAATTTGTTGTTGTATTTGGGCTTATAATTCATGTCACATGCATTTTGTACATAGAACAGTAGAGGAGTCAATTCCCTAACTAATTCTATTACTCATCAGACTGTTTAATGCTTTAGTAGGTAGTTGTTGAGTTCAGGCTGTTTAATTCTTCAGCAGATATTTCTTAATTTGCACCACTACAGTATCTTAGTAAAGTGTGGATTGTTTTGAGTTCGGCAATTAATCTCCAAGTGTTTGAACTAAGTTTGGCTACCAGCTGTGCACCAGCCTTGTACCAGCTTTCTTGAACCAGTTTGGAACTACTTTTTCAACTTTCTACTAGAGGCATTTTGCTCTAGTAATTGTGAGTTTGTTTTGTCCTACTGTGTGGGATATCCAATCTTTATTCCTGATTTCCTTGTCTGTCCAGAGAAAAGAAATTATTACAGAGGAGGGGAACTTTGAAACTAGTAGTTTTTAAAATTAAGCACAAGCTTTTCAACTTCCAGTGCCACCTTCGCAGGATCTTCTTCATCTTCTTTGGTAAAACAGTCTTGTTTAATTTCGGCCCCAAAAGCTACCAGCTAATATATTTCTAGCTTTGCTCCTATGACTCCTCAAAAAGTCAATGATGATCAAGTAAACAACTCGTCTTCAGTTGATTCGGGCATGGATTTCTTTTCTACGGTGTCGTCCGATAAGCTGCCAAAATGTGAAAAGTTTAGCAGCTTAGTGTGAACTTTAGTGATTATTTCTTCTCTTGGTTATTTAGCAATAAAAACTCATAAGGAATAATGTTGATGCTTCAAGATAGAGAACTTCAATTTACTTTTTAAATGCTTACAATAGATCATCAGCCTACCTTTCAATACGGCCACCTCACCAGACCATTCTCATAGCATATTTTCTTCAGGACACTTGCACAAACACCTAGAAGATAGATGCCAATTAGATCAAATGTTCTTGTAATATTATGTAAAAGAAAGTGGAAATTGGCAAACATTGTCACATCTGAGTACAGTTGAAAAGTAGAAATTGACGAACATAACAGTTCAAAAATAGTATGATCAATTATTCTCTGATTCTCTCCTTGTTCTCCCAAAAAAAAAAGAAGTAATATGGTCAAGTCCTGAAGTGTAATGTATAAACTTTGTCAATTGCTTATGAAACTGACTGTAATGAAATAGGGTATTTGGGGAGGGAGGGGGGGGGGGGAGTCGGACATCAAAGGGGACTATAACAAGAAACAGCTAAACATGCAACACCAACAAGCAATTCAAGATTTTATGACTTCTTTTCGTAGCAACTGGAATGCCGGGTTTGGGGGGTCTAAGTTACTTGCTCATAGTTGTTAATATGTTTCATCCTTTCAGACACTTGATTCCTGGATTTGAAATTAGTCAAACAAAATTACAAAATTTCTAGTGCACATAGACATTGAGAGTCATTAACTTTTCTAGTGCAATAACAATACTCAGACAACATACTGCCTCTTGAAAGTGCTCTGGTTCATATGAACATGTCATTGTGAAAAAATAGAATAAGTGGAAAAGCAAATGATATAAGAAATATCAATGCAGATCAAACTTCTGGAGTTTCTTCTGTAGCAGCTGACCCTTATGCTAAATCATCATCTTCTGTACTTTCTTCTTGGCATACTTCAAGTTCAACTCCATGTAACATTTTTAAAAATAATATCATAAAGTGTCAGCTTGATAGGGCCTCTGTTTACTGAATTCAATTTTTGTTTTTGTTGGAAGTTTCTACCCAGTTTTTGCAGCTTTTGAACAGTCTAATATTCAACTGTTTGTGATCAAGATTTGAGAAGTATTTGACAGCAACTTTCCACAGCTTGAAGCTGAAATTTCTGCACATTTGGGGCTGACCAAAAGTGTAATGACTTAGCTGAATGGGCTGATCAGAAATTTCTGCAACTCTGTTCTGTTCTGCATTGTTTAAAGTTTCTAGTAAACTGGTTTGTTGAGCTACAGTTTGGGACTCATTGATTGGGTTCTTGTATAGTTGCTTCAGTTGAATGACTTAGCTGAATGGTTTAAGAGTGCTCGAACACTGCACAATTGGTTTGCTCAAATGATTTCTAAATTTTCCCAAATGTTCTTAGGTTCTTCTCCTTCTGAATCTGATTATCTCAGTGGATTGATGAGATATCTGGCAGTGAACATATAGCTTTCGAGTTAAGATCTTCCTTTCATGTGGTGCTCCACATGTCGTGTAAAGGCCCTCATCCTAAGTTCTCAATCTGTGATCTTCTTTTAGCAATTCTAATCCTTAGATTAGGAGTTTGACTTGTCGAGGTTTAGTAGCTCCTTCCAGCACTAGGAATCTGTGAGAAAGAATGAAATTCATTTGTTCCTACAAAAAAAATGCACTGGTAGCTATAAAATCTACATTGTTAGCTATAACACTAGTCTCCTATTTCAGCATTCATGTATATACTTTATCCTTTAACACAATTATTTTATAATTTCAGGTCATACAGTCTGATGTTCGATAATTTAGCAGTTGGAAGATTTCAAAATGATGAAAAGTTGCGGAAATCATTTGAAGACCATCATTCTGGATTATTACAATGATGACATTGCTATTTAGTCCAAACAATATATTTTTATGTTTTAAGTTACTGTGATATTAATATTTTTGATTACTACATTCTTTTGTTTGTTAAGATTTTATAAGATATATTATGTTTTTTTAATTAATATTAATATATTTTATTATTTGGGTCATATTCTATACAAATGTAGTAACTATATATTATTAATTATGGCCAAATTAATGCTATTATCACTTCTTATGATTATTAGCAACAATTTAGTTAATCATATTAGCTATTACAACAAACTCTAAAGGGCAAACTAAGATGTTTTACGAAGGGATACTATTGCCTTTTTAATTGCAACAAAATAATGGCCGTTAAAGATGCAAACTTTTAGCGACAATCCTTTTGAATTTAGCGGATATAAAAATGGATGGTAAAAAAGTATAATTAGCCGTTTGGATTGGATTTAGTAGCCATTATAATTGCCACAAACAATTACCGTTAGAGATTCGAACTTTTAGCGGCAATTATTTTGAAGTTAGCGGCTATAAAAATGGATGGTAAAGAAGTATAATTAGCCGTTTGGATTGGATTTAGTAGCCACTATAATTGCCGTAAACAATTTTCAATAAAGATAATAATTTTTAGCGGCAATAAACCATACCCTTTACCAGCTTTTGCGAGAAAAGCCGCTAAAGGCTTTGCCGACTCCAACATCAGCGGCAAAACTCTAATGGCTGGTAAAAGATTTAGCGGCTATTATTATTGCCGCTAAAGCCGTTTTGTATTGCCGCTAAAGGTCTTTTTTGTAGTAGTGCCACAACAACAGAATCGCCCGCATGAGTGGACACATAAATAGGAGTACCCAAGGACTCACGAGGAATACCAAGGAAATGAGCAAACAAAGATAAAATATATGAATACGTAGACCCTGGATCAAATAGCACTGAAGCATCCCTATCGCAGACAGAAATAATGCCTGTAATCATAGGCTGCTGACCCTGCTGCACTGCCTTGCTCCGAAGCCTGGGGCAGAACCTCTGCACATGACCAAGATCCTCGCACTTGAAACAACCTCTCCGTACGGTAGACTGCTGACCTGAAGTCTGACTCTAATGGCCTGAATACCCACTGGAAGAATCCTGAATAGCTGGTGGGTGGTAGGAACTCTCTGGCATGGCGCTGAAATAGGGTCGCATTGGAGCACCCCGAGGAGGCGACGATATTGGATATGGGCGCCTGCTGGACTGACCTCTCCCGAACTAACCTCTACCCCAGCCAGGGCACCTCTGAACTCTCCAGAATATTGAAACTACTTATCCCTCGTGGCCTGTTCTCGGCTACGCTGACATACACCCTCGATCCTCCGAGCTATCTCTACAACTAGCTCGTAAGAAGCCCCCATTTCAACCTCTCGGGCCATAGTGGCCTGAATACACGTATGCAAACCTGCGAAAAACCTCCGCACTCTCTCTGCGTTGGCAGGAAGTATCATAAGTGCATGGCGAGACAACTTAGAGAACCTCACCTCATAGTCGATCACTGACATCTGACCCTGGTGGAGCTGCTCAAACTGAAACCGTAAATCTTCCCTCTGGGAGGGTAGAATATACCTATCCAGAAAGAAACGGGTAACCTGTCCCAAGTCATGGAAGGAGAATTTGCTGGTCTGCCGAGGAGATACGAATGCCACCACCTAGGGGCCCTGCCTTCCAACTAGAAAGTAGCAAAGTCCACCCCATGGGACTCCAATATCCTCGTGTTGTGGAGTTTGTCCCTGCACCGATCGATGAAGTCCTAGGGATCCTCATGTCACACACCTCCAAGGAAGGAAGGTGTAACCTGGTCCATCTGCCCAATAGCTTCCACGGCTTGCTGGCCGCAGCTGGTCTAGGCTTAGATATAGCTGCTGCTACTGGCTGGGCTCCGCCAACGGGTAGTGCGCTCGGGGTCTCATATACAGCAGCTGTATGCCCTAGAGCCTGAGCAGTAGAGGTCTGTGCTCCCCTTCATGCCTGAGACATAGATGTGTCTGTTGGAAATAAGCTAGTCTGAGTCATAGAATCCATGAACCGCAGCATACGGCCCATAACCTCCTGGAAGCCTAGCGCGGACATGAAATCCGCTGGGGCAGAATCCGCTACAAGCACCTTACCCTGCTCCTCAATAATAGGATCCTCTACTGGATCCGCTGGTGGCACAGCTGGAGCAACTTTGGGACGTCCTCGTCCTCTACCACGGACTGGAACCCTCCCTCGGCCTCTGTCTCGGCCTCTAGCAACGGGGGGAGCAGCTTCTCCATGGTCTGGAACATCGCATTCTCACCATCTATGAGAGAATAAGAGAAAAATATTTAGTACTACATCAACTGCATGATAGAAGATGAAGAAAGAGTAGTTTCCTAACACCCTATAGCCTCTCGAAGATAAGTACGGACGTCTCTACACTGATCCGCAAGATTCTATAGACCAACTCATAACTTGTGAGACCTACGTGAACCTAGTGCTCTAATACCATGTTGTCACGACCCAATTCTCATATAGGTCGTGATGGCGCCCAACGCCGCCTCTAGGCAAGACGCTAGTGAACCAACCACATGATTTCTCTTTTTAATAAATTTCCAAGTAATTAAATTTTCCTCAATTGATAGATTTAAGAAACAACGGGTTTAAAAAAAGTAAAACGAAAGCAGCTGAGTGCAATCATAACCATAGTAATAATACAAAACCACAAGTCTGCTGCTGTGTGCCAAGGCCTGGTGTCATAAGTGTATGAGCACTAATAGATTATACAAAACTCTAGCTACTGTCCGAGACAAAAATAAACAAAAATGAATGCAAGGAGAGACTCTAGGTGCTACAGAACGACTCCGGAAAGCAGCTCACCACAAGGCCTTCGGGTAACGGGGATGCGTGCTGGTGTGATAGCCAAATGCACCTGCCTCATATCCTGCACGGTCAGTGCAGAAGTGTAGTGACAAGAGGTCGACATCGACACTTACTATGGGCTAATAATGATAATGCGGAAATTCTAAATAAGCATGGGATATATAATAATAATAATAATAATAATAATAATAATAACTCATTAACAAGCAGGAACTAATAATTCTTTCAAAATTAATAAATTCCAAGTAAATTCCTGTCATTTATAATTGTAACCTCACAAGTCACAAAATAATATCAAGTATGATTAGGCTCCGAGTATTTTTAAGCACGATTTATGCTGAGGTCGTACGGCCCGATCCAGAATAACGTGTACACTGCCGAGGGATGTGCGGCACGATCTCCAGATGCATCTATTCTACTGCCGAGGCGTTCGGCCCGCTCCACAAGAAATGAGGATACTTTATATGCATTTGACTTAAACGTTATTACAAAGCTAATATACAATGTAAAACAATTTCCACGGTAGGTCAAGTAATCCGCTCTAAATTCAAGCAAGTGAAATTCGGTCTCTTACAATTCCTTTATCAAGTTCCAATATGATTTAGACAAATTAATTAAAAAGTAGGGCGCAAACATTAAAAGCATTTAATGATTTGGATCCTAAACTACCCAGACATAAACATATTTAGTAGCTACTCATGGACTCTCGTCACCTCGTGCGTACGTAGCCCCCACAATTAAAAGCAAATATTTATTTAAAATACCTATGGAGTAAATTTCCTCTTACAAGGTTAGGCAAGAGACTTAGCTCATCTCAAAGCTCACTTTCCGGCCACAAATTCACTTTAAAGACCCCACTTGATGCCGAACAATCCACAACTAGTGAAATATTGCATAAAATAATCAATATAAGCTCAAGAGTTAATAACTTATTTATTAGAGTAATTACCCAACCCAAATTGGAAGATTCCTAAAATTCAACCCGGGCCTACATGCTCGAATTCCAGAAATTTTCGAAGATAAATATTACCCATAACTCCACGAACTCAAATATATAATTTTTACCCTATTCCATAATTATGTTCATGGTTAAATCCTATTTTTATCAAAATTTAAGTTTTTCATCTAAACCCATGATTTCATAAATTATACATGTTAAAGACTACCCATAATATATGTATTTAACTCACATAGTATAGAAATTACTTACCTCAAAGTTGTTAGGTGAATATTGATCCGCAACGGACTCAACCTTAGGAAGAGTGGGTGCTAATACTTTTACCCAATAATGGTATCGGGGTCAATTTCCACAGGGAGCTAGAAAGGGAGTTGGATATTTGCTTAGTCTAGAAATGCGTGTTTGCTTCTAATTGATCTTCTGTCATTTTTGGGTTTTTATAATTATCAACTACAATTTAACAACTACTAATTATAACTAAATTATGCTAAGATATTAATTCTAGGTTGTATGCAAGATAGAGAAAGACACTAGGGTCGTGGCATTTACCTAGGGGGTCAACTAACGGGTAGAGATTCCTAATACAAGAATGATTATTATGGGGCTTATGCTATAACCGTTGCACGATTGTACTCACTCTCACACCTCTCGGTAGAAAGAGTGATTTTGCCCAATTGACTCTCTCGAGACCAATTGGGTAGGCCAACAAGCCCAAGCAACTTAGGGTTCAAGTTGGGTAACTACTCTCTCGAGGTTTAACCCGTTAATTGGGACTACCATTCTCATGGGTCCATCCCAATTCCTTGTTGGGTTAATTTTGGAGTCATAGACACTCTTTCTCAAGAAGAGTCAAGACCCACTAAGCTAGACTTAGTGTTTGCAACCACCAAATCCTAGTTAAATCATAAAATTAACCCAAATAGCAAACACCCAACATCATTCAAGTATTAAACAATCACACCCATTAATTACCCACACTAGGGTTGAGCCACAACCCTAGCTAATGGGTTTAGCTAGACATAATAGCAACAGAAATTGAAGAAGTAGTAGATAAAATTAACATATTAATTAACTAGGATGTTAATCTACAAGAATCCACGATAAAACAAGATGAAAATGCCCAAAATAGGCTAAAACTTGAGTCTCACGAGTGCTACTGCTATCTGATATCTAATTCTTGACCTAGAAATAATAAAATATTCTATTTATACTAGGCTAGAAAAACTGGACAAAAATACCCCTGCGGGGCGCGGACCGCGCAGAAATGCAGCGCGGCCGCGTAGGGGTCTTGTACTTCGATCACTCACTTCTGAAGCTGAGGATGCAGATCGCGCAAGAAGGTAGCGCGGCCGCAGGCTGATGGGCGCGGACCGCGCAACAATGAAGTGCGACCGCGTGGACACAATCGCTGACCGCGTAGAAAGGAGTGCGGACCGCGCATGGTTACCCTTGAAATGTATACTCTCTGAATCTCCTAGCGCGGCCGCGCAGCAAATCAGTGCGGTCCACACTAGGTCCTCTTGTCCCTACTTCAATGATTTTTGACACTTGAGCAGGTTTCACTCCGTTTCGAGCCGATTTTTTACTTTTGTCATCTTGTCGCTCAAACCTGCAATCAAGCGCACTTTGTAAGCATTCTGGGTCTATTTTATGACAATTCATACACATAGGCAAGTATGGGCATAAAACGTGTTAAAATCACAGTTATCAACTCCCCCAAACTTAAACCTTTGCTTGTCCTCAAGCAAATAAAAGAAGACCCACCCCTCAAAAGGAAACATCCAAGTAATTCCAGCTTATCCTAAGGAAACCTCATCACGCATCAATTGGGACTAACAATTGCCCTCAATACGAATGCATCATTAACACATTTTTAAACTTTTAAGAACTATGGATCAAATGTGACACAAGAGCATCAAGGGTTGACTCATTTCATCAAGGAGCTTTTCTCAAATACCTTGGTCTTTGTGGAACCCAAACTCACACATCCTCAACTCTCCCTAAGCGAACCTCACTTTTTAGAGTAATGACACACAACCCGAGGTTGATGGATTTTCCACTCATTTCTCTCACAAAGAAGGTCATAAGTTCAGCTTTAGGTACCATATGCTTGCCCCTTATGTAAGTATCCACTAATGTAGGCTTCCCTCAACTCAAGATCATATAGGGCTTTTGAGGAGTCATTGTGAAGGCTTTTTGGGTGAAGGTGGGACATGTTTTTGTTCATTTAGGTTCAATCTTCCCTTTAGCACTTCCTTTGATTCATTATGGCATACTTTTTGACTTATTTGAGTATTTCACTTCTTTCAATTCTTTCAAGGGGTTAGAGAGACACATTGTCACTCTTTCTTTTGCAATTCAAACTTTCTCCTTTTTCTACTTTTACACAACCTTTTTTCACTTTGTTTTCTTTGAATCCCCTTTTTCAGTTCTTATTCACTTTTGTATTTCTTTTTGTCTTTTTCTCTTTTTCATTGCCTCCCTTTTCTTTTGCTTTTGTGCCTCTTCACCACATTGATGCCTTTCTTTTCTCTCTCCCCCCCCCCCCCCCAAACTTGGATATTTGCCATTACTCAAGGGAAGATTTGGGTGCGAAGAGAGGGTTTCATTGAGAACGGGTATAGGCTTTTAGCTTTGGTTCATGAAAGAAGAAAGTTTAAGGCTCAAAAGGGTTGAACTAGGGATCATTTCATTGGTAGGCCATGGAATTTGTTCAAATTTTGAAGTTCGAATCAAGGAGAGCCTATATTCACTTCTCAAGTCAAGTTTCACCTATGATTTCGCCTCAACAAACATTCAGGGCAAGTTCTCGACCATCCTCCTGGAGCTTAGACTCACAATTCGAATTCTCACCACACACACTCAAGGATTGCTAAAGACATCGAGTTGAGAGCCCACAACGACCTTAGTTCCAATTCAAGCGCACAATGGCCCCACACGACCATATGATGATTGTTTGGTCAACACAAGAGTCTCAAGGCCACAATTTTCACCATCCTAAACACAACATTATGTCTTTGACCATGGGATCAAAGGCAAATGTGTTAGGCCCAAGTGAAGCTTGCCTGAGGTCCTTTTAACTACAAAATATTGAAAAATCAAAAGAAAAAAAATCAAAAACGGACTCAAACCCTTAAGAAGCTTGTCACACCATCTATCATTGGGAAGAGCCACCCAGTTCGCACAACACACTACCCTTGGAAAGAACAGTGGCATTAAGAAAACCAAGGGCTTATTGGAAACACTAAAACCGAAACAAAAGGCTACGAGCCTCACTACTAGGCTGAAAACGAAAAATTTGAACGAAAATAGAAAAACCAAATGAATATGTACAATGGGGAGCAGAATATACAACGAGGATGAATATATACATAAGAGTCTAGAAGTAGCCAAAGTTAAAAGTTATATACAAGCCAACTATTAAATCCAAAACATAGACTAAAAATGAAATAAATATATACAGTCATCCAATGTATCAGAATCAAAATGGTAGGGCGCACCCCCACGAATAAAAGTTGGCGTTGTCCCCAATGCCAACTACCAAAATAAGCTCAAAAACAGAGAAAAAGGATATAGAAAGTCCCCGCAAGCCTGGTCCACATGCGTGGGGTCTCCTGTCGTCCCTGGATCCTCTGTGTCTCCATCATCTTTTTTTGGTTGGCCAGGATCTTCTTCAGTGTCTCCTCAATAGAAGGAGGGATCTCAACTGTGGAAGAGGCTGACTGTGCCTGAACTACAGTGGCCAAGTTTGACAACTTGGATGTCGCAGCTGACATCCAGTTGTTCAAACTAGCTAGAGACTGAGCAAGCTGGTGGGCAGTGAACCGGTGAGTCTTCGATGAAGGGACATCCGGGTCCGCTGCAGTAGATGGACCAGCAATAGTAGAAGGGCCCTGAGGCAATGTCTCACTGGTAGCAGGGATGGTGGAAGGCTCAGTGGACTGCTTAATAACCGTTGGCTCCTCAGACTGGCCAGGTGCGGTGGAAGTGGATGCCTGAGGCTTTTTGGACCTCTTTGGGTTGTTGGGACCCAACTGACTGTACCATGAGTAGGGGGCCACCGAATCTACCTTGACATCAAACCTCTTCTTCTTCACCTTCAATTCTCTAAAGTACAAGGAAAGAGTGTTCGGGAAGGGGTAGTTTGTGTTGGTCTCCTGCCCGACCGTAGAAATCACCCTTGACATGATTTTGCCCACATTCAGAGGAAAACCAGCCATAATAGATGCCACTGATACTGCACGGGGAATAGGAACTGTGTAATCATGAGTGGAGGGGTCAATCCTACTACACACGAAGGTCAACCAACCCTTTGCTTCAAAACTGAACGTGTTTCTCAGAATTTTCTCCCCTGCTTTCAACCAAACTGGGACAGTGCCCGGGGCTACCAAGTGCTGGGCCAGCCAAGGACGAACTTCTTCTTTCATTGCCAGCTTTTCTAAGTATTGGGTTTCGTCCTCTTCGTTGAACCCCAAAAACTCATTCGGAGACTTCCCATCAAACATCACTACTTTGTCCCTCACTTGTGTCGCCTTTGAGTCCTTAACTACATGATGAACATTGCAGTAAAATTCTTTCACCATATGTTCATTTGCGACTATGCAACGTTCCTTGAAGAAACACCCTCTCAAGTACGGAATTGTGTTTGCACAACTGGGTTTAGAGGAAGAAGATCAGAGTCAATAAATTGCCTCTCCGGAATCAATTTTCTTTTGGGCCACCACTCTCAAAATCTGTGGAAGGCTATTTCACTTACAAATCTATCCGCCCATGCTTCCGGTTTTCTTGTTCTATCAACACCACCAACTTGGGGCTCACCCCCCTCACCATATCCTCCACTCTCCCCAGATAGTGAAGCTGTGGGGGAGGTGGAATATTGTTCTGCACTTTTAACTTTGGACTTATCAGACGAGTCCAAAACTACATTCACCGGTCTTTTGAGGTTTTTATCAGCTGGTCCTTTGGAGGTAGGTGAAGTTGAAGGAGAGTCATGCAATTGGAGCGAGACAGACATGTGAGTGGGAGCAGATTCAGAAGTAATACTCCGGGATGGTGCGTACTCACTCCCCGAAGAGTGGGAGGCAGCTCTATCAGCTTCCCGTATTATTTTACGGGTCTTTTTTATATTCTCCCGAGCCTGGGGAGTGAGTTTAACAACCCGCTTTCCTTTTCCCCCTCGGGAGGAACCACCCCTCCCGGGTTGTTGTTCTTTTCCTCCTTGTTGCTTAACCATGATCTGCAAAGAAAAGTCTAACATTGTTAGTTGAAGCATATGAAGTGAATTTGATGCTACAGTTGAATGCATGGTATAGAAACAGGGTTGCAGAATAGAAGGGGCACGGACCGCGCAAAAGTGCCACATGGACGCGCTGGGGTAGCGCGGACCGCGTAAAACTGGAGCGCGGACCGCGCTTAAGATGGTCCAGTGAAACCCCTCTCTGAATCTCACTAACGCGGTCCGCACTGATTTGGACCGCGGCCGCGCTAGGCTGGTGCGGGCCGCGCGTCCTTAGGGAAGACAATTAACTGAGTATGGGGATTTTCATTTAAGTCCAATTGTTTGTTCAAATTATGGGTCCTAATTGTCCCTACTCAGTTACTAATCAAGAATTCATGCCCATTGTTTCACATAAACAAACAAAATCTACCCTAACAAGTAAAACTAAGAGAGAAAGAAGAAAATAAGAAGGTATACTAATAGGAAGCAAATAAATAATAAATAAAAATTAAACTATGAATGAGATTAGTGAGGAATGTTACTAGGGGTTGTGAAAGTTTTAACTACTTGAAGCAAGTTCTTTTGATGCACAGTGAAAATTGAGAGCTCAGGTAGAAAATTGGCGAAAAGGTTAAAATGGAGCCTAGGGTCTCTATTTATAGAAAACACCGTGGGACCCATTACTTACCCACCAGCGCGGCCGCGCAGAAATGGCCGCGGACCGTGCTGGATTTCCAGCATCCTTAATTGCCTGAACAACCCACGCGGACCGTGCAGTTTTGTCACGCGGCCGCGGGGGAAACTTCAGAGAGCATGTAATTTGGGCTTCTCCTACGCGGACCGCACAAAAATGTCACGCGGACCGCGCAGCTGGCTTCAGAGACTCAGCTCCCATTTCACCAGCCTACGCGGACCGCACTGTTTTGGTGCGCGGCCGCGTAGGCAAACTTCAGAGACCTTAAAATTTTTTGCTACTTTTGTCCTGCACTGGTCCAACATCAACCCTGTAACATCTCACAAACCATGAGTTGAAAAATCCTAATCTACAACGAAAAAATAAAAAGAAAGAAAAAGACATGGGTTGCCTCCCAAGAAGCGCCTGATTAAACGTCTCGGCACGACGCATTTTACCATAATATCATTTTAAATGAAGGAGTGCCACCACGTGGCTGTCATCAATCTTCCCCAAGTAATGCTTCACACGATGCCCATTGACTCGGAAAACTTCACAATTTTTGTTCTTGAGATCAATAGTACCAAATGGGGTCACCCCAACAACTTCAAATGGATCACTCCACCTAGACTTGAGCTTTCCCGGGAATAACCTCAACCGGGAGTTGAAAAGAAGAACCATGTCACCCACCTTGAATTCTTTACCCTGAGCATACTTGTCATGGAGGTACTTCATCTTGTCCTTATACAAGGACGAGCTGGAGTAAGCGTGAAATCTAAACTCATCAAGTTCATTCAATTGCTCCACTCGAAGGTTGGCTGCAACATCCCACTCCAAGTTCAACTTCCTCAATGCCCACTTAGCCTTGTGCTCAAGTTCCACCGGAAGATGGCAAGCTTTACCAAACACTAACCGATACGAAGACATACCAATTGGAGTCTTGTAAACCGTCCGATAAGCCCAAAGAGCATCATCCAATTTCTTCGACCAATCGGTCCTACTGGCATTCACCGGTTTGGACAAAATACTCTTTATCTCCCGATTTGAGACTTCCACTTGTCCACTAGCTTGTGGATGATAGGGGGTGGTCACTTTGAGATTAACTCCATACTTAGCAAGCAATGAGCCAAAAGCCTTGTTGCAAAAATGGGACCCCCCATCACTAATAATGGCCCGAGGAGTACCAAATCTCGTAAAGATACTCTTTTTCAAAAATGCTACAACACTTCGGGCTTCATTGTTGGGTAGAGCCACGGCTTCCACCCATTTTGAAACATAGTCCGCCGCCACGAGAATGTAAGTATTACCACAGGATCTCACGAACGGACCCATGCAATCGATGCCCCAAACATCAAAAATATCCACCTCAAGAATTGTATTGAGGGGCATCTCATCCTTCTTGGAAATACCGCCGGCTCTTTGACATGCATCACATGTCTTCACCAATTCACTAGCATCCTTGAACAGTGTGGGCCAATAGAAGCCGCAACTCAAAACTTTTGAGGCTGTCCTCACCCCCCCCCCCCTCCGTGATGGCCACCATAGGGAGAAGAGTGACAAGCCTCCAATATGCTCATTCGTTCACTTTCCGGTACACATCTTCTTATCACTCCATCCGTGCAAATTCTAAACAAATACGGATCATCCCATAGAAATCCAAGCTATCCCGCTTGAGTTTCTTCCTTTGGTTGGAAGACATTTTGGAGGCCTTTATGG
>NW_017672641.1:99211-142603 GCF_001879085.1 Nicotiana attenuata
AAGAGATGGCCGTGCATCCTCCTCCAAAATGATCTTATGCATGCAAAATGCGGGGCTTATTCCCCTGATGTCCGCCAAAGTCCATCCTATTGCCCTTTTTCGCTTTTGAAGCACCTCCACAGTGGCCTCGACCAGCAAGTTAGTAAGGCAAGAAGAAAGAATAACTGGAAGAGTAGAATTAGAGCCCAAGAACTCATACCTGAGGTGTGGAGGAAGTGGTTTCAACTCCAACACCGGTGGCTCCTCAATTGATGGCTTGGTTGGCGGAGTTTTGCGATTTTCAAGATCCAAAGATAGTTTCCTAGGCTCATATGAATATGAACCCATTCCATGCAATGCATTCACGCACTCCACTCTACCGGCATCATCATTGACATCCATGTTAAGAAGCACGGCTTCAAGAGGATCTTCAACATTAATCAAGGCACTTGTGTCATCCACTATCACCGCCGTGACAATGTCCACAAATGAACACACCTCCGTACTATTGGGTTGCCTCATTGATTTGCACACATGAAATACCACCTTCTCATCTCTCACACGGAATGTTAACTCCCCTGCTTCCACATCAACCAATGCCTTCCCCGTAGCTAGGAAAGGTCTTCCAAGAATGATAGGCACTTCGAAATCCACTTCGCAATCCAATATGACAAAGTCGACCGGCAATATGAATTTGTCCACCCGGACAAGCACATCATCGATTATACCTAGAGGCCTCTTCATCGACCGGTCCGCCATTTGAAGTCTCATGGAGGTTGGCCTAGGTTGCCCAATTCCCAAAGTCTTGAAGACTGAGTACGGCATCAGATTAATGCTAGCCCCCAAGTCACATAGGGCCTTAGCAAAGTCCGCACTTCCGATAGTGCAAGGAATAGTGAAAGCTCCAGGGTCCTCAAGTTTCGGGGCCATAGAATGCACAATCGCACCAACTTGGTGCGTCATCTTTATTGTCTCACACTCCATAGAATGCTTCTTGGTGACTAAATACTTCATAAATTTTGCATACCCAGGCATTTGTTCAAGTGCCTCCACTAAAGGGACATTGATTGTGAGGCTCTTCATCATGTCTATGAATTTCTTGAACTGATTGTCGCTCTTTTGCTTTGCTAACCGCTGAGGATATGGTGGAGGTGGTCTAGGCAAGGGTGCCTTTGCCTTGGGCACCGCCGGCTCGGGTATATCAATGATGTGTTCCCTAGACGGGTTCACGGTCTCTTGAGTCTCTACCCCGACCTCATCATCAATATCAATCCGCACATCATTTGTCACTATTGGTTCAACCACATTGTCAACATTCAAAGGTGCTTCATCATCATGCAACTCAAATTCATCATTCACAACTTGATTCTCAACCGAGGCATGCACATCACCGCCTCTTCCACTCCTAGTTGTAACCGCCATCACATGATTGTTACCCCCCTTCAGTAGCGCACCTTTTGGGCGGGTATTTAAAGCTTGAGAGATTTGTCCTATTTGCACCTCTAGGTTCCGGATAGATGTGTTATGCGAGGCCAATTGTGCATCAAAATCTTGGTTCTTTTTCATCATCTGCTCGAACGTCATTTCTATCCGTCCCATATCACTTCCAGAAGAACTAGGCCCTTGTGACTAAAAGGGGGGGGGGGGTTTGATTGTTTGGTTGTTGGAACATGGGGGGCCTTTGAAAGCCTTGCCCCCCTACCACCATTATTCCACCCTCCTTGATTGCTATTGTTGTTGTTCCAATTGTTGTTGTTCCCATTCCAATTGCCTTGGTTATTACCTTGATTACCCCAATTGTTGTTTTGATTGTTATTGTTCCAATTGTTGCCACCTTGTTGTTGATTATTGTTATTCCAATTGCCGCCTCCTTGTTGATTGCCCCAATTGCCTTGGGGGCGCCATTGTTGATTTCCTTGATTTCCTCTATTTCCTTGATAGTTATTGACATATTGGCATTCCTCACTTTGATCATCAAAACACTCGTTCGAATAACCACCACCATCATTGTTGTTGTCAAACTGCTCACCGTTACCTTGAGGTTGTTGTTTCCCTCTTTGCCTCCTTTTTAGCATAGAAACATTCTCCATTGCATTGACTTGGCGCGGGTTTTGTACTTGTTGCAATTGCGCCTTCGCCAACTGATTCATTGTTGTTGTAAGTTCGGCAATATCTTGGCCATGATCACTCAACTCCTTGTGCAAATGGATGACCGTGGGGTCACCTCGGGGTACGTTCGCTCGGCTTTGCCATGCCGAAGAGGTGTCAGCCATTTCATCAAGTACGTCACATGCCTCTTGGTAAGAAAGTTTCATAAAGTTCCCACCGGCCAATTGGTTCACAATGCATTGATTCGTGGTGTTGATGCCCCTATAGAAAGTCTGCTGGATCATCGCCTCAGTCATGTCGTTGTTAGGGCACTCCTTCACCATTGTTCTATATCGCTCCCAGATCTCATGCAATGGTTCTGTTGGCATTTGCTTGAAGGCTAGAATCTCGTCCCGAAGAGCCGCCATATGACTTGGAGAAAAGAACTTGGCAATAAATTTGTCCGCCAATTCATCCCATGTGGTGATAGAATGATTTGGTAACCTTTCTAACCAGTCCAACGCTTTGCCCCGAAGAGAAAACGGGAAAAGCCTCAGTGGCAACGCATCCTCTGACACGTTTGTTTGTTTGCTGCCCCAGCATGTATCTACAAACCCCTTCAAGTGCTTGTATGCATTTTGGTCGGAGGCGCCCGTAAAATATCCCCTTTGCTCGAGCAAGGTCAACATGACATTTGTGATTTGAAAATTCCCCGCCCGGATTCGGGGAGGAACTATGGTACTCGCGTACCCTTGATTAGGAAGAACTCTTGGGACCGCTCTTGGCGGTGGCGGAGGAGGGTCTGGAATAGGATTGTTGTCATTTGCATTAACATTGGCATTTCTACCTCTCCATGGTACTTGAGGTACCGGAAGCTCATCTTGCTCAACATCTTCAACCTCCTCCCCCTCCAAGGCATTGCCAAGAGGGTCATTCCGTTTAGAGCCATGTGTACCTGATGGATCAACAAAAATAAAGTTAGTAAAAAGAAGGAAAGAGAAGCAAAACACAAAACTAGCTACACAAATAGTCAACACCGTAAGCTCCCCGGCAACGGCACCAAAAAGTGATCCGCAGCGGACTCAACCTTAGGAAGAGTGGGCGCTAATACTGTTACCCAATAGTGGTATTGGGGTCAATTTCCACAGGGAGCTAGAAAGGGAGTTGGATATTTACTTAGTCTAGAAATGCGTGTTTGCTTCTAATTGATCTTCTGTCATTTTTGGGTTTTTATGATTATCAACTACAATTTAACAACTACTAATTGTAACTAAATTATGCTAAGATATTAATTCTAGGTTGTATGCAAGATAGAGAAAGACACTAGGGTCGTGGCATTTACCTAGGTGGTCAACTAACGGGTAGAGATTCCTAATGCAAGAATGATGATTATGGGGCTTACACTATAACCGTTGCACGATTGCACTCACTCGGACACCTCTCGGTAGAAAGAGTGATTTTGCCCAATTGACTTTCTCGAGACCAATTGGGTAGGCCAACAAGCCCAAGCAACTTAGGGTTCAAGTTGGGTAATTACTCTTTCAAGGTTTAACCCGTTAATTGGGACTACCATTCTCATGGGTCCATCCCAATTCCTTGTTGGGTTAATTTTGGAGTCATAGACACTCTTTCTCAAGAAGAGTCAAGACCCACTAAGCTAGACTTAGTGTTTGCAACCACCAAATCCTAGTTAAATCATCAAATTAACCCAAATAGCAAACACCCAACATCATTCAAGCATTAAACAATCACACCCATTAATTACCCATACTTGGGTTGAGCCACAACCCTAGCTAATGGGTTTAGCTAGACATAATAGCAACAGAAATTGAAGAAGTAGTAGATAAAATCAACATATTAATTAACTAGGATGTTAATCTACAAGAATCCACGATAAAACAAGATGAAAATGCCCAAAATAGGCTAAAACTTGAGTCTCACGAGTGCTGCTGCTATCTGATATCTAATTCTTGACCAAGAAATAATAAAATATTCTATTTATACTAGGCTAGAAAAACTGGACAAAAATACCCCTGCGGGGCTGGCGCGGACCGCGCAGAAATTCAGCGCGGCCGCGTAGGGGTCTTGGACTTCGATCACTCACTTCTGAAGCTGGGGACGCGGACCGCGCAAGAAGGTAGCGCGGACGCACAGGCTGATGGACGCGGACCGCGCAAGAAGGTAGCGCAGCCGCACAGGCTGATGGGGGCGGACCGCGCAACAATGAAGCGCGACCGCGTGGACACAAGCGCTGACCGCGTAGAAAGGAGCGCGGACCGCACATGGTTACCCTTGAAATGTATACTCTCTGAATCTCCTAGCGCGGCCGCGCAGCAAATCAGTGCGGTCCGCGCTAGGTCCTCTTGTCCCTAATTCAATGATTTTAGACACTTGAGCAGGTTTCACTCCGTTTCGAGCCGATTTTTGACTTTTGTCATCTTGTCGCTCAAACCTGCAATCAATCGCACTTTGTAAGCATTCTGGGTCTATTTTATGACAATTGATACATAAAGCATAGGCAAGTATGGGCATAAAACGTGTTAAAATCACAGTTATCAAATACCCCTCTCAAGAAGCTCCAAAATCGCCCCAAAAGTGAGAGAAATGGGTTAGAAATGACTTAAGTCCCATAATAAATGAAGCTCACTGCCTTCAGGACTTCTGCTTCTGCAGCTCCTTGGCCGCATCTGCGGAAAGGGCCTCGCATATGCAGTCCTCCCCCTCAGCTGACTTTCTCGCTTTTGCGACCAACGGCTCACTTCTGCGAGACCGCTTCTACGGTGAGTACGTCGCACCTGCGCCTTCCCCCGCTTATACGATCGTCTGCTTCACACTTGCGCCTCCGCAGGTGCGGTCCCTCTACTGCTTCTGCAATTCCTGGGTAGCCTTTGCTGGGCCGCTTCTGCGGTTGTTGGCTCGCTTCTACGAGCTCGCACCTGCATCTAGCCTTCCGTAGGTGCGATTGCACCAGAAGCGGGATGCTTCAGCCATTTCCTTCTAAGTACAAAACTTGGTCCGCGCCTCGTCTTATTAACACCCGACGCCCCCGGGGCCCCGCCCAAACATACCAACAAGTTTGAAATCATAAAATGAACTCGCTCGAACCCTCGGAACGCACAAAACAACATCAAAACTAAGAATCACACTCCAAACCAAATTGAATTAACTTATGAACTTCAAGTTCTTCCAACTTACTCCGAACGCGCCAAAACATACTTAAACTACTCGGAATGACAGCCAATTTTGCGTGCAAGTCTCAAATCACCATACAGAACTATTCCCAGGCTCGGAATCCCAAACGAAACTCGATAACAGAAAAACCTACTCCAAAGCAAATTTAAAGAACTTTAAAACCTTCAAGGTGCCAACTATCAATATTAAGCGCCGAAACACTCAACGGGTCATCCAAAACCTGATTCGAACGTACGCTCAAGTCCAAAATCATCATACAAACCTATTGGAACCGTCAAATCCCGATTCCGAGGTTGTTTACTCAAAACATTGACCAAAGTCAAACTTAGCCCTTTTAGCTAACCTTAAGGAACCAAGTGTTTCGATTTCAACCCGAACCCTTCAAAATCCCGAACTAGCCATCCCCGCAAGTCATAAAATAGTTAAAGCGCATACAGGAAGTCTCATTTAGGGGAACGGGGATCTCAAAAGCAAAAAGATCGGTCAGGTCGTTACACTATCTACATTACATTCTTTAGAATGCGACCCTTTCCCAAATTCTACATAAATACAGAATGCTTTGTGTATCGGGCTAGTGCCTTTGTTTTTGAACCTATTGATTAATAAAAGTTCTAATACTTAACAAGTTTCAAAGAATAAGAAATAAATGTTCAAATTTACATAAAAATTAATTCAGCTACAAATGATGTCATTCTGTAGAGAATACGTTGACTGCAATCTTTTACTTCATGAATACGTTGACTAGGTTAGTATAACCACCTTATCAATTTCCTAGGTTATTAGTATTACACGTGCAACCTTTTTTTTTTCTTTTTTTCCCGAAGTGTTATTTAATTTAAAGGCACATGAGATCGAGTTACTTCTGCTACAACTTCTCGCCGCATAAGGAAGAAGAAAACAAAAGAATTGGATAGAAATATACGGAAGCTCTGATGTGCTATGTGCAGTGGTGGAGAGCCGAAGCTAGATCAAACTCAATAATTTTAGTCTAAATTTTATTTTATTTCAATATATATATATATATATATATATATATATATATATATATATATATATATATAAAATTACCTATCCGAGGAGGAATAGGCGAGAGACTAGAGTTCAGACACGTCCTTCGAATAAATATTCATTGAAATAAAACAATTAAATCGATTTTTAGTTATGAGAGAGGTCATCTAAAATCCGGTGGTTGTAATAAGAGGCAAATACAAAAATGTAGTCATAGACGCCAACAGAAAGATATTGTTACTACAACTCAATTATTGTCAGATATATTGCTCGGAGTTTCCCATGATTTTGTAAAAGTGAATCAAATAAAAAGATACTTTCTCTGCCTACTTAATATATAACATTCTTTTCTCCATTGCAAGAAGAAGATACATTTTTATATATGTTTGACTCAAAAGTTATTGAATACTTTTCGAGCAAATCAATCAATATAGATGAGGGGGTAAATCGTAATCGAAGATAATAAACCCTAGGATGATCTTTATAATTGATCTAAGCAGCGATAATATAAATTAGGTAGAAAGGGAGAGGATGACAATCTTAGAGAGATGAGAGAATGTTAGAGAGATCTTGTATTATCAATAATGAATCCCCCCTTTTTACACAGCTCAGACCCCCTTTATATAGCGAAGGGTCTTTATTTAAATATTTAAATATTTAAATATTTAAATAACAAAAGTAAAGTACACGCTATAGAAGGGCCGACGTGGTCATGAGGTCGTCCCCCGTATTATCCCCAAGTCGTCCTTTTAACCAGACTCGCGTATGTACGGTCGGTCGTGCTTGCTTAGAGACGTGATCAGTCAAATTCCACCCCATACAGTTAGTCCCTCCACTCGTCGGGGTCGCAGCGAGATGCGTCCTCGAGGGGTGGAATCAATACCTTCGTTCTGGGAGAGTTTGACCTTATCAAAGGACCGTGATGTGACAGGTATGAAACAGTCATCATGACTGTTAGGTCACCCAAAACGTAACGCCTTTCCCCGTATGATGTCAGCGTCCACAGGCGTCATCATTACGCGTATTCTCTAGGCGGGGAATCAACAGCTCTGGCGCTTGGTTTCCCGCGCTGGTTCGAATTCTGCCTCTTCGATTCTGGCGCCTCCCAACCCTATAAATAGGGGGTGGTTTTAACTTGATTCGAACTTTTGATCATTTGCAAAAACATTCCATCCTTTGTGTATATTTCCATCTTCCGGTGTGTTTCCTCCTGATCGAGAATCTTCCTTCCTTTTGTTGTGTTGTGCGTAACCCTTTCTTCATCGAGATCATGCCTAAACCTTGCCGAGGCAACGAGAGGATCCCGGCGGCTGCCCCGTTGAACGTGCCACTGCCTTCCGATGGTGGAAGGGTGGAGGAGGAAGAGGACATGAGTCCTCTTACAGTGGAAGCGCTGCTGCCGCAACGTACCCTATCCCGAAATGACTTTAGTAAGGACTCTCCCGTTCCGACTCCAGAGTTTTCCGAGTCGTTGCAAAATCACTTGGATATCCTCCGTGTGAAGTACAACATATCCTCTCATGTAGAGATGATTCCGGCGGGGAGGGATTATGTGGATGTCCATAGGCCGGGGTATTGCACTCTTTACGAGTATCCATTTTCGATTGGCTACACCCTTCCTCTTTTCCCCTTAGCAGAGGAGTTTTGCTCGTTCTACAATGTCTCTCCGGCTCAACTTACGCCGTACACTCTGAAGGTGCTTCGGCTACTGACTAAGTACGCGGAGTTGGCCGGATGTGAAGTCACGGTCCATCACCTCCTACAACTGTTTAGCGCCTGCTACTTAAGAGGAACCATGGTACATCTGCGAGGCCGTGGTACGAGAGGATTAGAGGTCAAGACCGACGACTGGGCGAGTCGTGGGTTTTGGCTCAAATATTTTTTCGTTAGGACCGAGCACTTGGTCTCCAATCCCGCCGGATTCCCAGAGAGGTGGAATTCAAAATGTAAGTATCGCAGTTCGTTACATTCCTTGTCGTTTGCGACCGTTGTGATTCTAACCTTTATAGTGCAACTATGGCTCATCCGCCCCGGCCCGTTGCCAATCTTAGGAGATGGGTTGCCCGCCTGCTACCTTACGCGGAAGAGACCCGCACTTGGCCTGCCTTTATGCAGCCTTTATTCAGGTAGATTTCCGGTTTTTGGCTTTGTAAAGTTTGCGACCCCGCTTACTTACTTTTTTTTTGGGCGACAGGTCGAGGCGTTTCGAGGAAGAGGGCGGCAGTCCCCATTTCCATACGATCCAACATTGCTTCGGACGCTCAAGACATATTGGTCGAGTCTGTCCAAGGGGATCTTTCTTCAGCTCCTTTACAGGGGGCTACATCCACGACTATGGTTATATGGGAGTCGGCATTGTTGGCGCCGGCTCTGCAATCCGTGGATGAACCCTACGGCGGCGAGGAGTCACCACGAAGAAAGCGGAGGAGGCTTGAGAAAGGCAAGGCGGTGGCTGCCGAAGCCGGGGGGTGATGTGCCGCAACCGACGCCCAAACCTTCGTTCATGGTCGACGCCATTCTTTCGGGGGGATCAGCTCAACGGAGGGGTGTCGTTCCAGGCGCTCGTCGAGGGAGGGTCATCGACTAACGTCAAGGGGCCTGGCGATGAAGCGGAGAAATCGGACTCCGACATTGCTCAGGGGGATGTTGACGAGTTCGTGGGTGGTCTTACCCACGTGGAGATGACGACGAATGGCTCCGACCATCGTATTACGATTCCGGTGGCTTACAACTTGCTGTCGAATAGCGAGCAGGCTGCTTCGGCCCTTACCCTGTTGTGTGCCGCCTCTGAGAGCAGGGTGCTCAGTACGGTGGATGACGCGGAGCTATCCCGAAGGGTTTCCGGCATGGCTTTACAGGTACTCTTTATTCCCTTTCTCCCTTCCGCGTTTTGTTAGACTGACTTGAGGCGTGCTTACTTCTGCTTTCTCTCTTCTTTTTTAGACCCTTGTTTTGGAGGTGGAGAGGGGACGCCGTGAGAAAAAATGGATTTCCCTCTTCAAGAAGATGTTAAAAAAGTATCGGAAGTACCGCTCAAAGCATCGAGCGGAAGTTGACCGAGGGCAGTCCCAGTCGGAAGGCAGAGGAGCTGAGCTGGAGGAGGCGGATAGCGAGCTGATGAAATTCGTGGCTCGCAACAGTGAGTTGGAGGAGCTCCTCAGGGCAAAAGATGACGAGCTCGAGTTGAGTCGTGGGGTGGCGGCGGAGAACGTCGACCTGCAACGGAGGGTGGCGGATCTAACTGCCAAACTCGATGCCCGGGTGGCGGAGATCAACAAGCTTTCTCGGCCTTCCTCGTCTCGCCCCTCGCCTGATCAGGGTGCGCGTCGTAGTGTGCATGAAATGTGGATTTTGCGGAGGCTAAGTTCGACGTGTATAGCGAGCTTCATGTTGCGGGTCGGGCGACCGAGGAAGAAGTCCAGACATGGAGGAATGAGGCTCGCACTGCTCGTGAAGCTTGTGGTTATTACCCCGACTCTCCTGACGGGGAGGGTCCTGCTTCCGAAGATGTTAACTACCTTGACTCCAGTTCCTGGTATAATGACGCTTACCACTCGGGGGGTGACGAGCAGCTATGAACTTGTAATGTAGATTTTGGCTTGTATAGTGTGTTGGGACTCGTCCGCGGGGGCAAATGTACAAATATATTTTTGTTGTAATATAATTTTTACTTTTGCTGCTTTGTCCATTTGTCGTAATGCTTAGCCTCCATAGAGGTTGTTTTTGTCGTTCGTCAAACGGTCGTGCCGTAGTTCGAACGAGGTCGAACTGGTGTCGATGGCCATAGCCATTAGGATGTTACTTCGACTGTCATCGAAGTAGTATCCGTCGTAGTTCGAGCGAGGTTGAGCTGGTGTCGATGGCCTTAGCCATTAGGATGTTACTTCGACTGTCGTCGAAGTAGTATCCGTCGTGGTTCGAACGAGGTCGAACTGGTGTCGATGGCCTTAGCCATTAGGATGTTACTTCGACTGTCGTCGAAGTAGTATCCGTCGTGGTTCGAACGAGGTCGAACTGGTGTCGATGGCCTTAGCCATTAGGAAGTTACTTCGACTGTCGTCGAAGTAGTATTCGCCGTGGTTCGTAGATTAACTCTTGTCCGTGTAATGGAGATTTCGTTCAGTCGATGGAGAATTCGGTTCGTACAGTAATAATGGAGAGTTCTTGTTCATACGATGGATAATAATGTTCATACAAAGGAGAATTCTGTTCATACAATGGAGAATAATGAAGAATTCTATAGTAGTCCCTTCACCATGTTGGCCTGCGGACCGTGTCGGTTGGTCGATATGGTGAACTTGCGCTCCCGTTCCGCCGGGTATCCCCTTCGCCGTCTCTTAAAAACCTTCCCGAGAAAACCCAATTGGGACAAAACTCGGGCGAGGGAAAAAGAGTACGACTTGGGAGATGCCTTTCAGAAGTGGAAGTATTTGAGATGGGCGATGTTCCAATTGTTTTGGAGTGGCTTTCCCTCCATCGTTTCTAGTTGGAACGCTCCTTTGTTTGCCGCTGCTGTGATTTTGTATAGTCCGTCCCAGTTGGTCCCTAACTTTCCTTCGTTTGGGTCTTTTGATGCCAGTGTTTTGGCCTTGAGGACGTAGTCGCCGACTTTGAGCGGTCTTACTCTAGCTTTCTTATTGTAATATCTTTCTGCCTGCTATTTTTGGGACGTCATTCATATGTGGGCCATGTCTCTTCGTTCTTCGGCTTCGTCTAGGTCTTGTAACCTGCTTTCGTCGTTGTCTGCTCCGCTGGTATGGGAGTATCTCAGGCTTGGTTCTCCGATCTCGACGGGTATGACTACATCAGTCCCGTAGACCAGTGAGTACGGTGTTTCTCCCGTACTGGACTTGGGCGTAGTTTGATATGCCCACAATACTTCGGGTAGTAATTCGGGCCATAGCCCCTTGGCTTCTTCGAGCTTCTTTTTCAGTATGTTCAATATTGTTTTGTTGGAAGACTCGGCTTGGCCGTTAGCGGCGGGATGATACGGAGTGGAGAGTATGCGCTTGATGTGCCATTTCTCGAAGAATTCAGTTGTTTTTCTACCGATGAACTGGGGCCCATTATCGCAGCTGATTTCTTTGGGGATGTCAAAACGGCATATGCTGTTTTTCCATATGAAGGTGATGACCTCTTGCTCGCGTATTTGTGCGTACGCACCTGCTTCCACCCATTTAGAAAAATAATCAGTTAAAACTAACAGAAAGCGTACCTTTCCTCGTCCAACCGGTAGGGGGCCGACTATATCCATCCCCCATTTTATGAACGGCCGCGGCGAGGTGACTGAATGGAGGAGTTCCCCCGCCTGGTGTATCATGGGGGCGTACTTTTGGCACTGTTCACATATTCGGACATAATCCGCTACCTCTTTCTTCATGGTGGGCCAATAGTAGCCGGCGCGGATGAGGCATCGGACAAGGGCGCGGTTCCCTGTATGGGCGCCACAATGGCCCTCATGCACCTCTTCTAATACTTGCCTCGTTTGATGTGGCCCGAGACACTTAGCAAGGGGACCACCGAACGTTCTCTTGTAAAGATCGTGATTTATCAGGCTGTACCGGGCAGCTTGCACCCGGAGTTTCTTGGCTTCTTTTTTGTCGCGTGGGAGTGTTCCGTCCTGCAGGTAGGATACAAACTGGTTGCGCCAGTCCCAAGTCAGGTTTAAAGAGAATACCTCGACGTGGTCGACGGCCGAATGGAGGAGAGTGACCACATTTTCTTTGTTGATATTTTTGGTGGCTGCGGCCAGTTTGGCTAGGTTGTCTGCCTCGACGTTTTGTGCTCTAGGAATTTGCTCGAAGCGACATTCGTCGAACTCAGGCATCAGCTTATGGATTTTTGACTGATATTTTTGTAGCCTTTGCTCTTTGATTTGGCAAGTCCCGGTGACTTGATTTACGACGAGTTGAGAGTCGCAGTGGAGGATGAGTCGACGGGCTCCGTATTTGATGGATAATTTCATGCTTGCAATCACAGCCTCATACTCAGCCTCGTTGTTAGTCATCCAGGGGCATCGTATGGACTGGCGAATTACTTCGCCAGTGGGGACTTCGAGGACGAGTCCCAGTCCCGATCCCGAGGCGTTCGCAGCATCGTCAGTGTAGAGGGTCCAGAGGTCGATGTGAGCAGAGGTGCGGAGGGCCTCTTGTTCCACCTCTGGCAATATCCCTGTGCTGAAGTCGGCAACAAAGTCGGCGAGCACCTGCGACTTGATGGCGGTCCTTGGGTGGTAGGCTATGTCATGCTCGCTAAGCTCTATGGCCCATTTGGTGAGTCTGCCCGAGAGCTCGGGTTTATATAGGATGCCTCTCATGGGGAAGGTTGTTATTACCTTTATGGGGTGGCATTGAAAATGAGGTTTGAGCTTTCGTGAAGCTACGACTAATGCCAAAGCCAGTTTTTCGAGGTGTGGGTACCTCGTTTCGGCATCTATGAAAGTCTTGCTTATATAGTAAATAGGGGATTGCGTACCTTTGTTTTCGCGGACTAAGACGGCGCTGACAGCGACTTCGGACACCGCCAGGTACACGAGTAGGCACTCGCCTGGATCTGCTTTGTCGAGCAGTGGTGGCGAAGATAGATATGCCTTCAGTTTCCTTAGTGCTTCGATGCATTCCTCGTTCCATTGCAGCCCACGATCTTTCCTCAGTACACTGAAGAATTTGTGGCATCTGTCCGAGGATCGTGAGATGAACCTGGATAAAGCGGCTATTCGCCCTGTTAGTTTCTATACATGCTTCTTGCTATTCAGAATCTCGGGTATCGTGTCTGTGGCCTTGATCTGGTCCGGGTTGACTTCGATACCTCGCTGTGATACAAGAAAGCCCAGGAATTTTCCCAAGGCCATGCCGAAGGCGCATTTTTCCGGGTTCAACTTCATCCTGTACTGCCTTAGTATCTCGAAGGCTTGCTTTAAATGGTCGATATGGTCCTCCTTCTTTGCCGACTTCGCTAGCATGTCGTCGATGTAGACCTCCATTGTTTTACCGAGCTGCTCTTTGAACATCTTGGTGACCAACCTTTGGTACGTTGCACCCGCATTTTTGAGCCCGAAGGGCATCACCTTGTAGCAGTATGTCCCTTGATGGGTGATGAAAGTCGTCTTTTCTTGGTCCTCTTCGGCCATCAGGATCTAGTTATAGCCATAGTAGGCGTCCAAGAAACTTAGCAGTTCGTGCCCTGCTGTCGCATCTATCAGCTGGTCGATATGGGGCAATGGGAAAGAGTCCTTTGGGCATGCCTTGTTCAGGTCGGTGAAGTCTACGCACATTCTCCATTTCCCACTTTTCTTTCTAACCATGACCACGTTGGCGACCCATTGGGGGTATTTTGATTCTCTGATGGAACCGTTGGCTAGTACTTTATCCACTTCTTCACTGACCACCTCGTTGATCGCGGCGTTGAATTTCCTCCTTATCTGCCGTACGAGCGGATAAAGTGGGTCGATATTCAGCTTGTGAGTGGCGATGTCTTTTGGGATCCCCGGCATATCTGAATGGGAGAAGGCAAATAAATCTGCATGGTTAGTTAAGAATTCATGGTACTTACCTGGGTCGAAGAGGTTGTGCCCGATGTAGGCTCTTTTTCAACTATCGGTGTTGTCCAGCTGGACCGAGTCAAGATCCTCGACTGTCGCTTTGCAAACTTCTACGAAATCTGGGTCCCTAATGCCTTCCGTCGTCGGGTTGGTTTTAGTCCCCGACATGGCTGATTGCTATGCTTCCGTGCTTGCTCCTTTTAGCTGCTTGGTATGAGTGCAGTCTTTGGCGATCCGGTAACATTCTTGGGCAGTGCGTGGCTCACCCCGGATACTGAATATTCCCCACGGGGTGAGAAACTTGATTACCTAGTAGAGACTCGAGGGGATGGCTCGCATGGCGTGTATCCAGGGGCGTCCTATGATGACGTTGTAAGCCGTTTCCTGGTTCATGATGTGGAATGTGCTTTCCAGCGTGACTCCTCCCGCCAAAACTGGTAGTGATATCTCTCCGGAGGTTCTCTCTACTGCATTGTTAAAACATGTCAGCGTTATGCAACGTGGTCTCACCTTATCTTCGAGCCTCATTTTCATGAGGACCCTCGGGTGGATAATACACGCGCCGCTTTCGTCGTCTACCATGATTCTTTTTACGTCAGTATCAACAATGCGTAAAGTTATAACTAAAGCATCATAATGAGGGAAAGACAAACCGTCGGCATCAGACTTATCGAAGGTGATACTATATTCGAAGTCATCATACCGTTCGTGAGCGATCGTGCGCTTCAACTTGTGCGTGGTGGTGAACTTTACATGGTTGATTGTCGAGTCGTCGCCGCCACCGACGATCATCTGTATGGTACGTGCTGGAGAAGGTGGCTTCGGCGGTCCTTGGGATT
The DNA here is from genome assembly GCF_001879085.1 of Nicotiana attenuata. Taxonomy (NCBI): domain Eukaryota; kingdom Viridiplantae; phylum Streptophyta; class Magnoliopsida; order Solanales; family Solanaceae; genus Nicotiana; species Nicotiana attenuata. The sequence goes on from NW_017672641.1 coordinate 113,858, forward strand.
GATCGCGTCCCCTGGCAAAATTATCTCTCCCTTTATCGCTGAGCAGCTCCTTCAGGTATCCTTGGTTCAGCATTCTGACCACTTCCTGTCGTAGACCTATGCAATCTTCGATCCTGTGTCCCCTTTCCTGATAGAATTTGCATATGACGTTCGACCTCCTCGCACCAGGATCTGATTTCATTTTCTGCGGCCATTGTACCTTCGTACCCAGCTTCTCCAGTACGTACACTATTTCTGAAGGTGAGACACAAAAGTTATGAGCAGATAATAATGGAGGCATACCTCTTTCATTCCGAAGCGGGGCGGCGTGTCGTTGCAAGGCGTCCGGATGTCTCGGAGGGGGTGGATTAAGGGCTCTGACGTAGGGCTAATGCCTTTCTCTGTTGAATCGTGGGAGTGGTTCCCGTCGCCCGTCGCCCGTCATTATGTCCATCCCTCCTGACTTCTGATTGCACTGATGTCAGTAGTTGGGTTGGACCGTTAAGATCGTCTTCGTCTGCTCTCACTTCTGCACAGTAGGCATTGTGGATCTCTTCCCACGTAGTGGGGGGATACTTCATGAGCCGATTGAGCAGCTTCTTGGTCTCTTTCGACCCATCTCTGTTTAACCCGTTTTGGAAAGCAGCGACCGCCCTTCCTTCTGATACGTTCGGCAAGCCCATTCTTACCCTGTTGAATCGTGCTAGGAAGTCTCTGAGTCCTTCGCCCGTTGTTTGCCTGATTGCAAAGATATCGCTGACCCTCGCTTCACCTTCTTTGTTCCTGCATGGGCGGTGGCGAACTTATCCGCCATCTCTTCGAACATCGATATCGATCTGGCCAGCAGTTGAGAGTACCATGTTAGCGCTCCTCCTGTCAAAATTTCACCGATCTTTTTCAGCAACACGGACGGCACCTGTTCTTTCAATAAGTCGTTGCCTTTCACAGCGGTTACGTAATGGATCAGATGATCTTCCGGATCCGTGGTCCCGTCATATTTTCTCAAGTATGGGGGCATCTTGAAGGTTTTAGGGATCGGGTGAGGAGCAACTTCCTCACTATACGGTTGCTCGACGAATCTTCCCACGTCACGTTTTGGCAGTAGCTTAGGGGCACCAGGTATTTTGTCTACCCTTTCCTGGTGCTCCTTCATTTGATCACATAGCGCTTTATTCTTGTTCTCCATTTCTTCCATTTTTTTAAGAATGGTTGCGAGTGCATTATCGATTGCGTTGATATCGGTGTGGGCGCTGCTTGTCCGTATAGCACTTGGTTCACCGGCGGCAGCCGCGATTTCCGCCGTTGATGAGTCTTTAAGATTTCCCTGAGATGGTTTCTCGAGCATGCCACTTAGCGTGTTCGTCAACCATTCCTCTAGTAGATTTTTTACTACTGGGGGTGTTTCCTTTGCTGCGGACATTGAAGCCCCTCTTTCACGCAAGATCTTTAGATCTTCGAGTGAAGAGGGTGAAATATCCTCCTCCGGAACACTGCTTGATGTTACGTTCGCAACATTTTCTCTGCCGGCCTCGTTGAGGGGGCCTATGAGGTTGGTTGAGACATCTTCTATCATCTTCAGCCTTGATTCTTTATCTGCCATTTGTTAGTTCTACGGAGTTTGAAGGATAGTGATTGTTGTTCTTGATATCCTAGATGTGAACTATGATTTCGACTACCGAAATCCTACAGACGCCGCCAAATTGTTTAACTCAAAAGTTATTGAATATTTTTCGAGCAAATCAATCAATATAGATGAGGGGGTAAATCGTAATCGAAGATAATAAACCCTAGGATGATCTTTATAATTGATCTGAGCAGCGATAATATAAATTAGGTGGAAAGGGAGAGGATGACAATCTTAGAGAGATGAGAGAATGTTAGAGAGATCTTGTATTATCAATAATGAATCCCTCCTTTTTACACAGCTCAGACCTCCTTTATATAGCGAAGGGTCTTTATTTAAATATTTATATAACAAAAGTAAAGTACACGTTGTAGAAGTGCCGACGTGGTCATGAGGTCGTCTCCCGTATTATCCCCAAATCGTCCTTTTAACCAGACTCGCGTATGTACGGTCGGTCGTGCTTGCTTAGAGACGTGATCAGTCAAATTCGACCCCATACAATATAGTGTAACGCTTTAACTTTATATTTTTAATTTTACTCTTAATATGATTTTATGGCCAGAGAATATTATTCTTTTTTTAAATTTCCTACTCAATTAAATATGTTCATATGAAATGAAGTGGAAGGACAACAAATTTACGCCAGTGAGACGTGGTGGCCTGGTGTCGACAGATAGAAAGTCTATCTGTGACCTCAAAACCTTGTAGTATCTAACATGGTTCTTGATGTATAAATGGATATATATGTTCAATCTGATTGACCCTTTGACAACAGAAAGATTGTCCTTTGGACTGCCTAATCATTTCTCCAAGGGACAATCTCCCCTTCTATTGACATCATGATCTTAGTAAGTATTCTGTTACCTTGATTCCCTCTCCTATCTATGTTATCATTTGTTTAAACTACTATATAGCCACCAACTTTGTTGTTTCTTCATCCAAGATCATAGCTACGTGATATAAGTGCATCACTATTTTTATTTCCTTTTACTATGTTGAAGGTGGATGCAGTGGCAGAGCCATATGTATTCAAGAGGTGTCTCGGAAAATTATTGAAAAGGAAACCAAGGTAAAAACTACAAAAAATTATTGAATTAGTGTTAGATGTTATGAATTTGGCAAAAACCTGTGGTACGTGGAAACGTTTGTGTTATGTGGCTGGAAAAGTTTCTATCACGTTTTCAGCTTGCTGGATCATTGCAGTTTACGTGTTAAAAGGATCTAACGGGAAGATCTTACATCTTTCCAAGTTGCAGGGACAAATATGACGTACATAGAAAAACGTCTTTTAGAGTAAGTATGGGTGAAATTCAAAAATAGCCAGATTCACAAGTACGTAATTGAAAAATAGCCATAATTTTAAAGTATATGAAATTTAGTCATTTTCCATGTAAAGATAAATTTGAACGAAAATATTGTTGAAAATTCGGAAAATATTCATGCATAATATATTGGAGTTGGAATTTTTTACATGTGAACTTCCAGTATATTATGCTGGAACTTTTCGTGTTGTAGTAAAATAGTGGCTATTTCTCAACGACTTTGCAAACGCTGATTATTTTTTAATTATCAATCCGAAAACTGGCTAGCCCGTGCTTTGTGAAGTATCGATGTGGCACAAAGATCCAAGTCGCAACATTAGATTAAACGAATAGGAGTAGTAACTTAGAAAATATTTGCTTTCTCTTATTTGAAGTGACTTTTTTTAGTTAGCCAAGAAAAAGTCTTTATATATTTAGAAATAATTTATATTTTTTTTCTTTTTACCTTTAATAAAATAATTTATAGACAAATACCTATAATTTATTTCAAATTTATTTGTTTATTTCAACGAATCATTCGCACAATTTACACCACCTACTATCACCAGAAATTTAAGAAAATAGTCCACCAAAGGCATAAAAGGAGAATTTAAGGACAAGTCTTCTTTACTAACTTGAAGGCATCGCGATATATCACCTCACTACTTTATTATTTAAGCATTGAATACGTCCGTTTAATTAGGGATAATGTGAGATTAAGAACACCTATATAGTATTAAAATGAAATGGATCTGAATAGATTGGAATGAGTATTCTCCTAGCTGGCCCACATATGCCGGTATAGTTGATAGATTGAGTGTTGTGTTGTCCGAACTGTGCTAATATATGTCTAGCACGGGGGCGAAGCTACAGTTTCATTTATGAGATCCGTGGAATTCAGTAGCTTTGATTCATACATTATATGTGTATATCAAATTGAGCACATTTGCCCTTCGTTAATTCTTTAGCTCATATATGCCCTTACCGTCATATAGTTGGTTCATATATGCCCTTTTTAAAACGGAGTCCACCCAAACTAATCAGCTCTTTCGTTACTTGTACTAAAATGTATTACAAACACAATTTCCTTTTTATTAGTACTTTTTTTTTCTTTACCTTTCTCTTTTCTTTCTTCTTTTTTCTTTTCTTCTCTTTTTTTCCTTTTTCTTTCTCCCATATCCGAGTTCCTCCATTGCTGATGCCTTTTCAATTTTCGTCACCAATTTAATTTGACGAAACTCATGAATTTCTGCTAATTTTACTATCACAAAACCCACAAGTTCTTCTGACCTGAAGGATATGAAAATTATCAGAGAAATTTTTCGGTGGTGTTAATTTGATGAAGGTAGGATATGGTTATTCAGATTTTGAAGGTCTTGTTCCCTTCAGATCTGAAGCTCCACGGTGAACAATACCATTAAAATTGAATAACCATATCCTGCCTTCATCAAATTAAAATCACCAAAAAAAACTTCTCCAACTATTTTCATCTCCTTCTTTTCAGAAGAACCAGAGCCTTCTCGCTTGGAAGGTTTTGGTGGTGTAGGTTTGATTTTTAGGAATAAAATCACGTGAAATTGGTGAAAGCATCGGCAATGAAGGAAATCGGATATGGGAGAAAGGAAAAGGAAAAAAAGAGAGAAGAAAAAGAAAAACGAAGAAAGAAAAGAGAAAGATAACGAAAAAAAAGTACTAATAAAAAGGAGATAGTGTTTGTAATACACTTTAATACAATTAAAGAAAGAGCTAATTAGTTTGGGTGGATTCCGTTTCGAAAAGGGCATATATGGACCAACTATGTGACGGTAAGGACATATATGGACCAATTATGTGATGGTAAGGGCATATATGGGCTGAAGTATTAACGAAGGATAAATGTGCTCAATTTCGTATAGTACAAGGCCATATTTAGACCTTTTCCGTATAAATAATTTATCCGAGAACCTAGTAATTTATTTTTCTAGAATCCAGAATCAATAAACTCAAAATCTTCCGCCTCTGTTCAAGCGAGATGTGATGGATTATTATATGCAGCGGAAGAATTCTCAGTATCAAAATCACATGTAATCTAGACAACTAGCATAAACGGGATTTCACGGGTTACCTCTTGAAGTGTGAACACGACTCTTTAGTCATTTGAGCCTTCAATTTCACATCGTCTCGTTGAAATCTCCACCACCCGCACGATCACGATCTCCGAACGTTCCACGGTCTTCTACTGTGTTACCCAAATAATATCCGAAAATAGCAATTTCGTGTGGGCGAAATTTTCTAAGAAAATGGCTAAAAAATTCGGCCACCCTCTCCCCCTCTTCTTTCTCTAGGTGAAAAATCTTATGTATTTATAGCACAAGTTTTAAGGGTTAAAACCCTTTTCCAAAATCTGTTAGGTTTTCTTTCCACCAGAAAAACGATTCCTTTATTTCCTATTATTTAGGCACAGTAGGGACCACATAATTTAATTAACAAGGCTCCAATTATGGAATTAATTTCTAATTTTCGAAATTAATATCCACCATAATTAATTACGAATTATTCCACTAAAAATTCGCAATTTCACTCCTTATTCAATTTCAAAATTGATCCATTAAATCTTATTTAACTCCTCATGTTAAGATTCAGATACTAACCAATTAAATTAAATTACTGACGATTTAATGAATTGATTATTTCCTTTAGACTTTCGCTTAACTTATTTCATGTGTCGGATACAAAATTCACCGGCCGGGTTTACACATGAAAACTTATATCTTTCATAAAGGTGTATCATCAATCTCTAAACCAAGATATGGATTCCATCAACTAACTATTACTTTGCCAATGTACATTATTATTATTATTATTATAACCCAATTTACTAGGCATATTGACCCACGAAAGAATCTCGCCTTTTAATAAATCAAAACAATAATAATGTACATAGCTAATAATAATTATATCAAGATTAAGAGTATAAGTACATTCAATGGCTAGAGTGTTCATTTTATTAAGTCAGTATAAAATACTTATCTCTACTTGGTCCGTTCAATACATACAAAATGTACTAGCACAAGAAGTTGGAATTAAACCATTCCCATAATCAAGATAAATTATATTTAATCTTGTGCTACAATCATTCCTGATTTATCCAATTCCATCATTAGATTGTGAACTCAAACTTTATACTTGTAAGGAACGATGATTTAATCTTCCGTGTATAATCTATACTCTATACACTAAATCATCTTCTATATAAGCAAAGGACACAGACTGATATATGATCTATTTAAAACTTTATTAAAATTAAATGACCAATTATATCTTAATAAATACTATATCTAAACCAAATCTATAATTAATGGAGTAGTATATATCCCAAAAAGATGCATATACGTACTAGCGTCAAATGCTACTACCATAGTATACCCTACACCAAAAGAAAAAAAAAAACAGAAAGCCATCTTGCAAATATTGATAGCTATCTCCATGTGCATTACTAACATTCACATGTGGAAGAGCAAATCGGTATCTAGATTGCATTCAAAAGAAATCCAGCTCCCTCGAAAAACACTCTTCCTATAAAACTGTTAAGGTTTTTTCTGTAGTTTCATCCAGCGTTGGGCTGTCCATTAAATTTTCTATTATATTGTTATCCAAGAGACACAAAAGAAACATGTTACTACTTGAACATGGCTGGTGGTATTACATTTAATATTTTCATATATAGGCTGTGTACAGATTGTTGATACTGTTAAAGTCGTTTTCTAGTTTTGCGCCAAACCTTTTCTAAAAGAATCATAAGTAGGGTCAAGAAGTCAATAATACTCTGAACATTTAGGGGTCGTTTGGTAGGAGGTATTAGGAAAAATAATGCAAGCATTAGCTTTGTGCATTACTAATACCTTGTTTGGTATATTTTTTCAACCTGTGTATAACTAATACTTGCATTAATTATACATTATACTTGGTATTATTCTATGTTTAAGTAATGCATAGAAAATCATGACATTAATATACCTTATTCCGCACTATTCTTATGCCCCCTACCAAACGAACCCTTAACATTATATCCATGCTTAATCTTTATGTTGCGGACAAACGCACACGCAAGTATACGCAGTCGTCAAGTAATAAAGTGACTAAAAGTCGGATGCCGATCCCACGAGGACTTGTGATTAACTATTAACTAAATTAGACTATCCTAATTATCTAAACAAGAATTAAACCTAGAAATATTTGATTCTAAACTAATTAAAATAAATAAAAACAAATAATGAACTTTGGACAGAAAAAGAGCAGATTTTTATGATATCAATGTAATGAAAACGATCTAGGGTTATGGGCTATCTAACATTCCTATTCTATTCTTCAATTGAATTGACTAACCAATTTATCTAGTTTATTGGTTGACAGGGTTAATATTGCTCATAAGAATCTGTCGAGTTCTTACTCGCCTATTCAAGCTAACCTAACGCCTATATGTCTATGGAGTTAGAATCAACAAGAACGCATTTATAATTCCTGTAAATAAACCAAGCAAGGCAATTAGGTATATGTCTATCCTAACCGCGAATCTGTTCCCCGAGTCCCAAGTTCAAGAACTTGCTCTACTTAATCCTATATGCAATCTAGAATTCCCACTTTCGAGTTCAACTCTAGATTCGTAGATAGTATTCAATTGGTGATCAAGCAATCAAATAATTAAGTGCAGGATTGAATAAATAAACCAATATGATAAACTAAGAAATCAAAATCAATATCTGAATAACAATAGTCATGAAAGAACCACAACCCTAGAACGTGAAGTTTAGCTCCACATAGACATGGTAGCAAAACAACAAATCATACAAAAAAATATAAAAATACTAAGTTGGTGGAAAAAAAAGATAAAACCGATCTCCACGACGGCTCTATGCTCTTTTTGGTCAAAAATTATATAAAAATTGTGGTTAACGACTATTTATAGATGTAAGATAAATGTCTAGACGAAATAAGGCGACAAAATAAACTTGAAACTCGGACCACGCGTTGCCACGTAAAAAGCGCGACGCACCTCGCGTCAAATCGCGCGTCGCAAGTCTTAACGCGAGAGACACTGGCTTGCGTCACCTGCTCCTTGATTTAATTGCTGCCTAACTTTTCTTTTTCACGTTTTTTTCCTCTTTTCCAATTGTTGTTTTGTTTACTGCTTCAATTTGTCTTCAATCATTGCATATCCATTAATTAAAATCAACCATTCTTGTAGTTTATAAAATACACATAAAATTTCTATTTTAATCTCAATTTCATCTTCAACGTACCTATATATAAAATAACTCAATTAAGCACAAATATCGTATAGTTTAGCACTAAAGCACCTAAAATGTAAGGTAAGTAATGCACTAAAAATACATAGTTATAGCCAAACATCACTTTACTAGCACGTTGTATCTCTAATATGTGGTTTTGTGCCCCTTCACAATCTACTTATTGGATTTATGTGCACGTTATTGTTTGCACAACTTATGCTTACATTATGGTAGGCTATCTACATCACATTCTATTGGGGTGCGGCCCTTCTCAGATCTTGTGTGAACAAAGAATGCCTTGTGCACCTGGCTGCCCCTTCTCGCTCATTGAGCTAGGAACCTGCAGCATCTGTATTATGGATCCGTCACAGGAGAGAGGGTGACTAGCAGATGATATGATTGGTAACAAATTAAGAGTGTGCTAATACTAAAACCAAGTGACAAAGTAGTAGTGTATATTGCCCGTTAGTTACACAGCATTTTGATTCAAGAAAATGAATGCCTGTTCTGTTGTCTGCTATAACATGATTTTGCTGCTGCGAATGAAGGTCTTAGACTGTATTCATCTCTACCCATGTGGAAAGCAGCTAAAATAAATTCAATTTTCTGGGATAGCATGTGTTTGTTTGTCTTTTTATTGGGACCGTCTTTGTTAGAGAGTGCTTTACCCTCGATGTGAGGATATTCCGGCACAAATCCAAATTTAACTAGTCCCAACATGAATCTGGACTCCGTATAGGAAACTAAAAAGAAGTTTAATTTACATAAATCTCTGAGAAACGCACACGAAGACACCTTAAGAAATTGCCCCTTAAAGACTATATTGGGGATAGATAAAAATTCAAGCAGATGGTTCACTATTTCGTATGGTAAGATTCTTTCTACTCTTTCATTTTATACCACAAGTTCCAAATCTTTTTCTTCTTTTTTAATATTCGTACCTAGTTAAACACCATCATATAGAATGAGACGAAGAAAAAATTTCATTAACTATTATTTAATAATAATTTAGCCTCTCAATTTTACCATGACTAATTTATAAAACTTATACAGGTGTAAATGTAAACCTTTAGAGGCATTTGATGAAATTAACAGTTATCCATATATAAGGTCAGAATTTTACACCATTAGTTTACCAAAAACTCACTGGATAGGAGACAACATGTGGTGTAAAAAAATGCATAGCGTGTCCCTAAATGAGACTCATCTTAGCTGAATGTCTCCATAACTGGCGGTATTTAATAAATTACTACGACTCTGTGCCCCTTTAGCTCCTTCTTTATCTTTTCTTCTTTATCAAGAATACCATAATTCTTCAACTTTGAGAGCTTAAGTGTAACGACTCGGCTGGTCGTTTTGAGAATTTAAGCTCCGTTCGGCCACGTAAGGTCTTGAACAGCTTCATATAATGTGTATCGATTTGCGTGAGTGCTTGAATTCAGTTACCGGATGATTCAGAGTCGAATTGGGAGAAGGACCTAGTTTTGGAAGCTTAAGCGGTGAGAATTTGACCGGAATTGGACTTTGGAGTAAATGGCTCCGGAATGGGTTTTGGATGAACTTAACAGCTTCGTATGGTGATTTTGGACTTAGGTGCGCGTCCGGATTTAGATTTGGAGGTCCGTAGAGTAATTTGAGGCAAATCGGCGAAAGCTGGAAAAGTTGAAGTTTCGAAAATGGAGAAGTTTGACCCATAGTTGACATTTGTGCTATCGGGGTCGAAATGCGATTCCGGGTGTTAGAACAGCTCCGTCTTGCATTTGAGACTTGTCTGCAAAATTTAGCGTCATTCCGGGTTGATTTGATTGGTTTCGGCACGAGTTTTCAAAGTTGGAAGATTTGGAAGTTCATAGTTCGATTCATGGCGCGATTTGCAATTCCGGTGTTGTTTGATATGATTTGAGACCTCAAGCGAGTCCGTTTTAGGTTATGGAACTTGTTTGTGTGTTTAGAGAGGGTCCTGAGGGCCTCGAGCGTGTTTCAGACGAGTTTCGAATGTTTTGCATGGTTTTGAACATGTCTAATTTCTGGTGTTTTGCACCTACGACCTTGGAGCGCAGGTGCAGCTCCGCTTCTGCGGAGGCTGGAAGCAGGTGCGAAGGCCGCTTCTGCGATCCAGCGATCGCACCTGCTGAGAAATTCGCTTCTGCGGTTTCCCCTTTCGCTTCTGCGGTGCCGCTGGTGCGGTTGTAAATCCGCAGATGTGGTCCTTTGCCTGGTTAGCTGAGTCCGCAGATGCGACTCTTTTCTCGCAAATACAATGGCACAGATGCGCTTAATTGCCCGCAGATGTGGAAAATGCTGGGCAGAATCATATAAGTCGAGGGTTTGGTCATTTCTTCATATTTTGAGTTTTAAACTTCGTATTTGGGAGCTTCTTTTGGGGTTTTTCAAGCAAATTGATTGGGTAAGGGTTCTTCACCTAGAATATAACATATTCCATGATTTTATCTTCATTTTCATCATTTAGTTTGTGTTTTGAGTTAAGAAAAATGTTGGTTTTTGAAGAAAGATTTCTAAATGAAAAATCATGATTTCAGGGACCAAATGGTATCGGATTTTGATAAATTTTGTATGGTTGATCTCGTATCGCAATGGGTGTTTGGTTTTTGTAAAAATTGTCGGGTTCCAAGGTGCGGGCCCGGGGGTCGACTTTTGGACCAATTTTTAGATTTTGTTAAAGATTGAGACTTTATGGTCCGGAATAGTTTCTTATGTGTTTTATTTGTGCCTTGAAGTTATTTTCGTTAGATTTGAGCCGTCCTGAGGTCTTTTCACCCGAGAAGTGCATTTAGAGTATCGGTCTGTCGTCTTTAAGGTAAGTATTTGCCAAACCTTTTGTGGGGGATTTTCCCCATGGATTTGAGTCTTTTATGTTGATTGTTTTCCGTGTGCGCGAGGTGACGAGTGCGTGTTCAGACTTATTTGTGGAAAATTGGCCTTTCAGGGTTCTTGGGTCCTTATATTCACTAAGTTGGAAGTTGTTCTTGCTGTGATTGAGTTTCTATTTGCTAGTTTCACCTCTACATGTTTTAATTAGAATCTATTATTTCATGATCCACTCTTATTGTCTATTTGATTCTTATTTGACTCAACTGAAGACTTTTACCTCTCTTATTGTCATGCTATCTTTTGTCCATAGTTGCTGGTCTTTATTTGGAATTCATTATTATCTCCCTGTAATTGTTTAGTCTTAATGGAAGTTATGATTATCTTCCTGTTGCTTATCCTAAACTGAAATTGTGTAAACTCTTAGTAATAGCCCAACCTTAATGGAAGTTTAGACACCCTATATTCTAGTTGACATGTCCTTATTTGTAATTATCTGACTCGTGTTAGCTTCCTTGTTGTTGGACTGTCAATTGTGAGATCATTGTTACGTATTATTTTCTCCCTTGTTGAGCTGTTCTTATTTACGCAGAGTATTCCCTATTGTGGTTATTCCTTGTGAGCTAGTTTTACCGTCACATTGTGATCAAAATCTCTCATGTTGATTTACTTGCCGAGTTCTCGTATTTATTGTCATCGTTTTGTTGTTGTACTTGTTGTGGTGGTGCAAGATGTTTCTGCCGTGCGATTGTTGTTATGGGGTTGCACGAGGTTTCTGTCGTACTGTTGTTACTATTGATATATGCACATGCGGCGTGACAAGGAGGGATATGTATATAATGTGGGTTGCGCATGTGGCGAGACAAGGTGGGAACATTATGATGCACGTGCGGCGAAACAAGGCGGGCACTTGCTATATTATTATTGCACACGTGGCGAGACAAGGTGGGCTATGTCAGGGATTAATTGTGATGATTTGCCATGGTTTGGGAGCATTCTTGTTGTTGATATTGTGTTATGATACGCTTACATGTATGACTTTACCTCGTGAAAGTTGTGAGAAAACATCTTACGTGTTGTCCGTTGTTTTCCTTACGCTTTTAGCTGGTATGATCTATGTTAGAAAACTTGCACAAGCATACGCGTAGTTAAACACTCCTAATGGATAAGAAGCTCTCCTGATATTGTTGAGTATAAATGTACGCCCTCGTTTGGTTGTCATACATGTGAGAGTGGCTCTATTTAGCAAGTGAGTTGTCAACATGATCATGAGGTGTGATGAGGGCACAGGATGCCAAGTGTTAGGGTTCAGGTATTAGGACCCGTGAGCTGTAAGTTTGTCCGAGGTTCGGTACTTCGTGGAGTTTGGTGGCTAAGACCTGATGTAAAAACTGTCGTCGTTACCGAGTTATTACTTGCCTTTACTGTATTTGTGATTTAGGATTTAGGTTGTATTTCCGCTTGACCTTTTATGTCATTATTATGGTGTTTCCGCTGTCTTGCTGTTTTCCTTCCTTATTGAAATTGTTGTATTTTTAGCCATATCGCGTAACCTTTATATAGACATCATGTTTTATTGATCCTATACTTATACTTGTACAAATTATTAGACCAGTAAGTGTCTTGACTGTTCCTCGTCACTTCTCTACCGAGGTTAGTCTTGATACTTACTGGGCAACGCTGTGGTGTGCTCATGCTACTCTTCTGCACATTTTTGTGCAGATCCATGTATTTTTTGCTCGTTAGTAGCTGTGCGGATCATTGCGTGGAGACTCAAGGTAAACCTGTTGCTACGTTCGCAGGCTTCGGAGTCACCTTCCTATTTTGTATACACACTGTTCTTACTTATTTCCAACACTTGTATTTAGCAGTTGTAACAAACTCTGTAGAGCTTATGGCTCGTACTACCGGTTTTGGGGTTGTAAAGTTTAAAGAGATTTCTATTTCAAAATTGTTAGATATTACTTAAATGTTGTTATTGTTTTCATTTAATGTTAGGGTTACATAGTTCCTAATACTAGGTGCCATCCTGAAACTCAATGGAGGGGAAATTTGGGTCGTGACATTAAGATTCTTGTTTGGGATTAAAAATTCGAAGTTAATAGCTAATTACTGTTGAAAGCATTTCAGTACCTCCCTCGCCCCGACCCACCACCCAATCATTCCCCACCCCTTGGACACCAACCCTACCCAGTCCCCTCGACTCGGGACCCTGGACCCTTGATCCCCTGAACACCGACCTCAAGCGGCGGACCCTCGACCCCTGAACCACCCGACCTAGGAGACATGGCAGACTGCGCCCACAGACATAAAAAGCCTACTTGTGACCTCTAGAAGAAATTGGCTATTTATGATTTTTCGATAAAAAATAGTAGTACTATGAATTATTCGAAATAGTAGTAATTGGTAAATCAATTTCTTTGACATTCCCGTAGTTCCAACTTCCAAGATATTAAGATATCGGCATATTCATTAAAAATAATAATTTATAGTATTAATTATAAAGACTTTAATCAATTACCGTCATTTATCTTTCCTCATATTAATTTTTATCTGTCTTTACACTTTTAGAATATTTAGGGTATGTTTGAAAAACTACCTTCTAATTGATTTTGGGCGTAATTGAATGTAATTACATAGTTTGACTTATTTATTTATCTAAATAATTATTTGATCGGCATTAAATTAGTGTAATTAAAGGGGAGCAATTACACTCTAATTCTCAATAGGAGACAAAGAATTGAAGGTAATTACATGCATTACCAACTTACTTTTCCACTTCTTTTTTTCCCCCAAAACTTTTCCATTTCTTCCATCTTCTCACTTTCATTCCAGATATGTATAATGCGTTCTTTCATCCTTCTTCACTTTATTTTTTATTTATTATTGCTTCGCACTCATTAAACTTTTTATTTTCCAAAGGAGTGTCGATATAATGACTGATGTGAATATGGTTCTAATGTTAGATTTGGCTTTTCATTTCTGTAAATTATCTCTTTTCCACCAATATTTTGAGGAGTACTTAGTATAAATTAATATTTATTTCTAGGAATTTCTTTTAAACTCATATCTATATATTTTTATATATAAAAAGTGCAACAATCATGAGTTTCATATTATATTCACATCAATTGATTAAATAATTTGTTACTAGAATTTGGTTAATTAATTTAAATTAAATATAATTTATTTGGAAGATACCAGTCACTCTTTATGATATTTTTTTTTTTGGTGGAATGAAAAAATTTATTCATCTCCAAAACAAGTACAACGAAGAGAACAACAAAGGGAATACAATGAAAGAAAAACAATGAAGTAGCTCCTTCTAACTTCTACCTATATAAAGATCTGTACATATATATATTCCTACCCCCTATCTGTCTATCTATATATATCCTCTAGCCATCTTCTATCTTTGCCCTTCTTCCGCTTGTTGAGTATTTTCACCATTCGAACTTTACATTCTTCTTTGATTTGCTCACATACTCTTTGTGGTCTAGGGACTTAATTCTTCCATAAGGCTTCATTCCTCCCTTTCCACACATGATAGGTAGTCGCTGCCAAGGCTGCAAACGCAAATTCTCTACTTAGCTTACCTCCCATTTTTCTTGCTACTCTTTATGAAATTAGTTACCAATTTATATGTAATACCCAAGAAATATTTTCGTTATCTATTACTTCCTCGTTCAAGCTTTAGGTTGGCATACAGATGCTCGAAATATTTTGAAGGTTCATAATACCTAAATCTCATGCTTGGAAGGTAGTATGTATAAACGATTTGAAGGGGGAGAGGTGGTACAAATAAATTTAAGATATTAAAAGGGAGAAGATGATCATACTTGCATAAGAACTAATTTCGAACAAGTACAGCTCCCAAGATATAAGCATTTATGTGGTAGATAACCTATCAAATTAAAGGTTTTCGAATTTAGTTTTTAATCCTTCAAATAGTTTGTTATTTTGATATTACTACAAGAAATGATGGCCTTTTTATCAAAGAGTGGCATAACAGCCAAGGCAACGCGTGGAGCATCCAGATGTTAGGTGTTTGTCCGAATTTTCTTACCATATTTGATTTTCCTATCTCTTGAAGGAAAGGGCAACATATTTACCATAATTGAGTTTTATTTTTCTTAGAAGGAAATTATAAATCTCCCATATTTGGCTAGTCCATTTTTTTAGAGGAAAATGTTTGGATTTCTATAAATTAAGGATCCTTCCTTCTCATTTAGTAGTATTCACAATGTAGCCATATGGGTTTGAGAGTCTTATTTTGGGGGGGGGGGGGCGGGGGGGGGGGGGGAAGAATTTCGGGACGAGTGTTAGCATGCCACTTGTATGTGCCTCTTTGTGAGGTTGTTCTTTCGATATTTTGTACTCTATTTTATATAGCAGATTGCTCATCTCCACCTATAAAAATAGGTCAATTGACCCAACCACGTTAAATGTTTGTGTCTCTTTCGATATATATTTTTTTATTATTTAATTTATCGTCGTTCAAGGTTTGCTTTAATACTTTCCGCATGACACCTGATTATTTCGATCGTAACAAGTGATATCAAAGCGAGGTTCAGGACAGGTTTAATTCTAGCCGCAACCTATTTGTCGGTAATCATGACGTTTGTCTGAGAAATTTGACCAGAGTGCTATTCAAGTTGAATGTAACGACCCGACCGGTCGTTTAAGAATTTGTATTTTGTTCGGTGGATTGAAGTCTTGAATGAGTTCATATGAGGTATTATAACTTGCGTGTGTAGTCGTTTATGGTTTTGAGAGATTCGGGATTGATTTGGAATAATGATTCTCAATTTAGAAGCTTTAAGTTGGAAAAATTGACCAAGTTTGACTTCTATGTATTTGAACTCGGATCGGAGTTTTAATGGTTATGTTAGGTTCGGATGGTGATTTTAGACTTGGGCATATGCCCAAATTTGCATTTGGATGTTTCTAGAAGGGTTGGGATCAATTTGGCAAAAGTTGGCAATTTAAAGGTTTGAAAAGTTCATAAGTTTTATCCGGAGTTGAATTTGATGATATCGGGTTCACATTATTGTTCCGAAAGTTAGAATATGTTTGTTTTGTCATTTGGGACTTCTCTGCAAAGTTTGGTTGGATTCCGAATTAGTTAGGCTTGAATCGGACGCACGGTTCGAAGTTTAAAATTTATGAACTTAAGAGATTAATCTTGCGAGGATTCATGGTTTTGATATTATTTTTTATGATTTGAGGTTTTGAGTAGGTCCGTATTATATTTTGGGACATGTTGGTATGTTCGGATGGGGTCTCGAGGGGCTCGGGTGGGTTTCAGACCACCCGGACGGTGGTTTAGTTTAGTTGAAGGTAGGCAGGCCTGGTGCAATCGCACCTGCAAAGGGAGGTGCACACATGCGATGGCGCGTATGCGGTATTGGTGAGCATAAGTGAAAGAGGTAGCCTAGGAGTAGAGTCCACAAATGTGGCGATTCACCGCAATAACGGGAGCACATATGCGCTTCTGGTCCGCATATGTGATGTTAGCGGAGGCTGGATGTGTGCATAATGCGAAGGTATTTCTGCATTTGCGAGTTAGTAGATGCGACGTTGTGTCCGCAGACGTGGTTGATCGGGGCATGATATTCCCGCATCTGCAATGGTATTTTTGCAGATGCGGTACTGCAAAAGCGTGATTGGGTTCGCATATGCGAGAGTGCTTGGCAGAACATGTTATATTTTCGAGGGTTGAGTTATTTTATCACATTTTTGAGTTTGGAAGCTCGAACTTGGGCGATATTGGAGGGGATTTTCATGATTTGGATTGGGGTAAGTATTCTTGACCTGATTTTGATTATTAATCAAGATTCTATCTTTGATTTTGGCATTTAGGTGATGACTCTAAAGAGAAATTAAGGGTTTTTGTCAAAACTTTTCTAAAGTGAATAATTGAATTTTGAACATCGATTCGGAGTCAGATTTGGATGAAACTAGTATGATTGGACTTTTATTCGAATGTGTTATCTGAATCTGTGAGTTTTATCATGTTTCAGGGTGTGGGTCCGATGTTGATGTTTTTGGTTAACTTTGAGTGTTTGATTAGAGATTTGACCTTTATCGTTTGTGTTTGATTCTTATAGTATTATTTGATGTTTTGAGTTGCTATTGGCTAGATTCGAGCCGCTCAGAGGTCGATTGGCATGGAAAGGCACTTTTAAAAAGGATTTGGCTTGTTTGAGGTAAGTAACATATTTAAACTTGAATATGAGGATATTTTCCCATTGGCTATGGTATTTGTTATGTGATGGGGGTTATGTATATACGAAGTGATGAATGTATTTGTGTGCATAGTGATTTCTCATGATCCAGGTAGCTCTTAGGCTATATTATATGTCTTGTTTTGCTATCATGCCCCTTTGATACCATATTTTCTACATTTGTATAGCTATGTGAGTTATTATTTATGTTAGAAATCATGTGTAGGCTATCTGCTTATTTGTTTGACACATGATAGGCCGACCTTGCTATGTTGAGCTATTTGCCTTAGCCATTGTCATACTATTCAGTCATGAATATTACATCCGCGCGTTATATCTCTGCCTCTATACACTTTTTATATGTATATCACATGTGATTGGTGTTCTTGTACATGATACGGGCTTGAGTTGAATTTATGTCACGTTGTTATTTCGTGTTGTATGTTGGATTATGTTTTTGTGAGATGTTGGCATATGGAGACTTGAGCGGATTGAGGCCCGATGTTTTCCATAGAGCCATGTTTATTGATAGTAAGGCGATGCTTGCATCGAGGCCCCGCATTGGGCTGAGAGTTATTGGTATTGAGGTGACTCGTGCGCGAGGCCCCACATTGGACTAAGTAGTACTATCTAGGGGCGACGCGTGTGCCAGGCCACATGTTAGGATACATGTTATTGACTGTTGGATTATATCTGATCAGCGCTTGGGCAAGGTTCTGCCCCTCCGGAGTCTGGTATTCTCAGTGAGCGCAGGCACAAAGAAATATATGTGCTTTGGTAAGGGGCATTTGTGCTAGATACTCGTACAATGCTAAGTGTAATTGTGTGTGTGATGGTGAGGGGCATTTGTGCGAGGCACCCGCATAGTGCTAAGTGTGATTGTATGTGTGAAGGTGAGGGCATTTTTGACAGGCACCGTGAGCGTGCTAAGTGTGAGTATACTTGATGGCTTCGCTTTGATGTTATTGACTTGACATGTATATTTGACATATGGGCATAAAGAGGTATTTTCCGCATGCTAGACGGTAATATGTTATTATTGACTTGATATGTATATGTGACATGTAGGCATAAAGATGTATTTTGCTCGTGCTAGATGGTAAATAAAATGTTTTACCTGTTGTTGTTAAGTTGGAAATCATAGTTCTCTTGATAAATTCATGTTTTAGTGATTTCGGTGGTAAAATTTGGCGCTTTTACTGTTATACTTGAAAACTATGTCTAATTTTCCACATTTATGAACGAGTTGAACATGATATCGCTCGAGTTGTTCTCTTTTTTTGACATCATTATATCATGTGTCGTTATTGATTATTGGTGTTGGACACTAAACTTCTTCCGACCTCGTCACTGCTTTTATCCCAAGGTTAAATTTGTTAATTATTGAGTACATAGGGTCGGTTGTACTCATAGTACACTTCAAAACCTTGTATGCAGCTGATGCTATTGTACATGGCAGGAGCTGGCATTAAAAATGTACCTGCTTTTCGGACATATCGACCACTTCTCGTTGGTAGTTTTAGATTCGTATTTTGTTTATGTATATTGCAAATAAATGTTGTATTTATTTTTATACTAGCTTTGTAAATCTAAGTCTTATGGCTCATGACTTGTACTACCGATCCTATGGATGTTGTATGGAATCTTAGCTATTTTATTTATTGATTATTTATGATCTTCATTTCTTGCACCCCATGTTTTCGTACGTGAAAGTTTGCCATAAGCGAATTGATGAAAGCTCGGAAATGAGATGTTACATCCTGCATTTTTGTACGTTAAAGTTTCATCGTAAGCTAATCGACGTAAGTTCGGGAATGAGATAATTTTGAGATTATAGATATTATGCTATTTCAAACAAGTAATGAATAAATTCGTGAAGGTGAGAGGGTAAGCAAATCAAAGAAAATAAATTTTTGTCAAAGTGTGACATGTTGGGATAAAATACGGCCCGAGCTAAAATACTCGGTATTTATGGACTAGTGCCATACAAGATACCACATGACCATGATAATAGAGTACATAAATTTTGTTAAAAGTGAGTAGTATTTTAGGTAATTTGAGATAATTCTTAATTATGTGAATAATTGATTAATGGGGGGATTAACAAGTTAATTAGTAATTAGTGGATGATTAATTACGACCTTGGATAAGACCAAGGAACCCTTAACGTGGCAGCCAACAAAATCACCAAATTTGACTCTTAAAAGAGATTGAAAGTAGGCACATTTAAGGGAGATATGTGACACCAAGTCTTAAAAGGTGGGGCCCACACCACCAAGACTTAAAATCCTTCTCCAATTCATAAATGAAGATGTATTACATCTAAATTAAATAGAGGCTTCAGCAAGATGAAATTTCAATAGCAACGTGAGTTGCTTCAATTTTTCTCTCAAACGAGATTTCTTTATATTATAGCAACGTGAGATTTGCGATTCTAAGGGAGTACGGTGTAATCTTCCTCAAGAATATTATACAGATTTTTTCCTACTCCGATCTTGTCGTCACGCATTTTGTCGATTGTCGTGTGTTAGAGGGATTGTCAACAGAATAGGTTCAGGTATGTTAAGGCTATCCCTTCTTTCTTTTTGGCATGATCCATACGATACAAACGAAACGAGCAAATGCACAACTTCCATAAATGACTCTATTCATAGGAGTATTAGAGGTGCCTATGTTCTTGAATTCCCATGTATCTTATTATTACATCTTCTGTTCACGAGTCTCGGAAAAATACGTAGTTGATAAAGTTTATCTGAAATGTATATTAATCTTATTAACATATTTGTATGCATTTCATTCATTTATACATGTACATTAACCCAACCAGATGGCGTTATATACGCGTATATATATGTACTTATATGTATATGGGATATGGGAAAAGGTTACGGCGTTATATACACACCACCACCTGATCAGTTGGTATACGTTGATGATTTTCCCATTGTGGCCAAAATGATATGATGGGACGCCCTCAGAGGCTTGATGATGTTGTGAACGCATATACCCATGCATGGTATGACATTTATAAGCATATGCATGACATTACAATATTAAATGATTCACAGAGATATTCAGATATACATGTTGAGTCTTTTACTCATGTTTCTCTCATGTCTATTGTTTACTGATTTTCATTCCTTACATACTCGGTACATTATTTGTACTGACGTCCCTTTTTCTTGGGGACGCTATGCTTCATGCCCGCAGGTCCCGATAGATAGGTTGAGAGTCCTCCAAGTAGGCTATCAGCTCAAAAGAAGATGTTGGTGCGCTTCATTTGCTCTGGAGTTGCTTATTTGGTTAGTATGATTTAGACATGTATTGATTGGTATGTCGGGGCCCTGTCCCGGCCTTATGACGTTTATGTACTCTTAGGGGCTTGTAGACATATGTCATGTATATGAAAGATTGTATGGCCTTGTCGGCCTATATTCAGTGTACGAGTGATTATTTTGGCCTTATAGGCCCGTACGTCATATGTATAAGTCAGTATATCAGGTTGGGTCCTTTTATGTCGAGTGTTCTCTCATGTTTTATTCTTATTACCTCATACGACCATTTACGCATGTTGATGTAATGAGAAAGATACATTACGTTGGTACTCGGTTGAGTAAGGGCATCGGGTGCCCGTCGCGGCCTATCGGTTTACGTCGTGATATCAATAGAATTGTGTAACTATTATTTGGCTTACCTAGCAGGTGAGATTAGGTGCCATCACGACTTGGTGGATTTTGGTTCGTGACAAGTTGGTATCATAGCTCTAGGTTTATATGTTTTTTGAGTCATGAGCAAGTGTCTAGTAGAGTCTTGCATGTCCGTATGATGATGTCCATATTTATCTTCGAGAAGCTACGGGTATCTAGGAAAATTCTCATCATTCTTTCTTTATTGTGCGTCATTGATTCGCTTGAATCGTATCTCTTTGATTTCCTTTCATCCACTCGATGTTATGTTGAGCGCTCGTTATCAGTTGTGCATCGACGACTTGTGATGTCATAGATGTGGTGCGAGATGTGTTCTCTGTGTTGTGGAGATATTCCAGTTTGGAGAACTTGAGGCCAGGTTCAGACCACAGTTTGGGCTCGGTGGTCTAAGTTGTATGAGTATGTGCTTTTGGTCGTATATGTCCAGTAGTATCCCTAGGAGTGGGATTGGTGGTTCAGTGAGTGGTTGGATAGCTATATGATGAGTATTATATGCCTGGGTAATATGCTTAGATAGTTTAGGTGTCACGGGAAGGATTTTGCTTAGGATGTGAAAGGACTACGGATGCTTGATTTCTGTCTTGATGTGTTGTATAGTCTCGAGTTAGAATGTGTTAGGGATCTTTCAATTTCTCATTTGTGGAATGAAGCAGATTCTTATGTCTTGTTGATGAGTTCAGACTTGGGAGGATTAAGTTATTGCATAGTGGTTGTGACCATGATATAGTCATCGAGTGATGGTAGTTTGAGGCTAAGCAGGTGGGTTATCTCCTGCATTATGTACCGATATTGTGTGATCCTTACGATGTTCTATGAAGGGCTTTATTCTACCAGTGGGATGTGTATGTGCTATAATTTGAGTTTGGATGCTAGAGGAAGTTCGCACGACTATCACAAAAATGTATATGGGCTTAGCAGATGATTTGAGGTATCTTATAGTTAGTGATACATAAGCTTATGAAGGATATAGTCAGATTACGATGCAAGATCATGGAAGTTATGGAGTAAGAGTATTGAGGGTGATCAGATGTTATGTTTTATGGCTCCGAGCCAAGTGGGGAAGGCTCCTATTGACGATCATATTGCATGGTCTGTGTCATATTAGTTTTGGACTAAAGCATACTTGTGGATCAGTTATAACTGGAAAAGGTTGATTTCGTGGATGACTCGGGCAAGGAAATTAATGGATGTATGATACACTATACCTTATGGGCATATGGAAATATTGGAATGATTCGAGTTTGTCATTCGTGGTAGATATAGTGCGCAAGGTGAAGGGATTCACTCCGTGTAACGAACCAAATGGTCATTTTGAGCATTTGCACTTCGCGCGCCAGTTCTCGGGCATGACTAGCCCCATATGATGTATTATGACTTATGTAAATCGTCGATTTTGGTTTTCAAGTTAATCGGAATAGATATGGAAGGATGATTCTCAGCTTGAAGCTTTAAATCTGAAAGGTTTGACTCAGTCTTGACTTTTTAGGATTCGATCTCGGATTTGGATTTTTATGATTTGGTTAGCTCCGTCGGGTGATTTTGGTCTTAGGAGCGTGTTCAGAATGTATTTATGAGGTCCGTGGTAGATTTAGGCTTGAATAGGCGAAATTGGAATTTTGGGGTTTTCCGGTTGGTAGTGGTAATCTTGATATCGGGGTCGGAATGAAATTTTGGAAGTTGGAGTAGGTCCGTTGTGTCATTTGTGACGTGTGTGTAAAATTTAAGGTCACTCGGATGAGGTTTGTTAGACTTTTTGATCGTTCGCGGAATTCGGAAGTTTTGGAATCCTTAGGCTTGAATCCGAGGGTGATTTGATGTTTCGGCATTGTTTTGAGTGTTTCCAGGATTGGTACAAGTTTGAATAGTGGTATATGACTTGTTGGCGTGTTTTGTTGAGGTCCCGATGGCCTCGGGATGGTTTCGGAAGGTTGTCGAAAAGTTTGGACATGAATTGGAGCAGCTGAAGCTGCTGTGTTCTGACATAACCGCACTTGCGGATTGGGGACCGCAGGTGCGAGCCGCAGAAGAGGAAGCCTGAGCGTAGAAGCGACACGGTCGCAGAAGCGGGCATTTAGATCGCATCTGCGAGCCGCAGGTGCGAGACCTGGGTCGCAGGTGCGGTGCCTGAGGGCTTTAATGAAAACTGCAGATGCGGTTGAGATGACCGCAAGTGCGAAAATCGCTGGGCAAAAAGTATATAAGTCCCCCTTCGCGAAATTTGGGTTATTTCCACTATTTTTATACGGTGTTGAAGCTTTTTGGAGGGTTTTGAAGAGGGAATCAAGGGCGTTTTTATTGAGGTAAGTTTCTTGAACCTAAAAACTGATTCTATGTTGATTTTCAGTTGTTAAGCATGAAATTTATGAGATTAAGGGTGAAAAATTGGGAAGTTAGGGCTTGAAATTGGAGAGGTAAAATTGGGGATTTGAGGGGGCATTTGAGGTCCGATTTGTATGTTCTTGGTATGTATGGACTCGTGGGAGGATAATGATTCTATTGATCTGATTTTTATCGAATCCGAGACGTGGGCCCGGGGTCGGGTTTGGCCAATTTCGGGATTTTTGATGTAATTTGATTATTTTCGCGTGGGCTTTGTTCCTTTGGCCAATTTTGATTTTATGATTCTGATTTTTGAAAGAGTTGGAGAGAATTGAGGTCGAGTCGAGCGGCAAAGGCATCGCGGGCTAGAGTGTGGACCGGTTTGAGGTAAGTAATGATTGTAAATGTTGTCCTGAGGGTATGAAACCCCGAATTTCACATAGTTTCACTACTTTGAGGTGACGCACACGCTAGATGTCGAGTGTGGGGTCGTGCACCGTTGGGGATTGTGACTTGGTCCGTCCCGTATGACTATTATGTCGCGTATTTGGTTGAAAACTATTTGATACTATTGTGTTTTTGAAAGCATTACTATGTTTTGGGCTGAATGCCATATTTGGGTCTCGTGCCAACTGTTTGGACCCTTAGGGGCTTTTACTACTTTTCCTCACTGTTTTGATTTAACAACTATACTCAGTCATGCTATATTTTACTGATTTCATAACACAGTCTTATTTACCATAATTTGATGCATAAATTATATTTCGACTCAGTACCTATTTTACTGTTAGTCCAATGGGCGTGAGTGAGTTCTGGCCGAGTTAGGCCGAGGGCCTGTGTTGTAAGGATATTATGGGATTAGGCTGCACGCCGCAACAAGTTGTTACTGATTCATGATATTGTAAGGCCGAGGGCCTGATTGATTTTTGTCACGAGGTGGCTTGTTATTATGAGGCCGAGGGCCTGACTGATTTGTGCCACGAGATGGCTTGTTATAGCGCTTGGGCTGTAGGAGCCCCTTCGGAGTCTGTACACTCCTAGTGAGCGCGGGTACCCAGTGTGAGTGATGTGATATTTCCCGAGGGGCTGTTGTTGTTTCATGTTGTTGCCCGAGGGGGCTGATTACGAGTGATTGTGAGGTAGCTCGAGGGGCTGGTTCTGTTGATAATTTGCCCGAGGGGCGGTTTATGGTGCATGTCTTGCACGAGGGGCTGTTTACACTTCTATCATTTTGACCCACGGTTTCTTCACTTATTTGAAACTATTGAAAGATGTTTTAAAAGAAAAGGTTTTACTGAAATTGAATTTGCTTTATGAGATAATTGAGTTCCGTACTATTTTGGAAATGTACTGTAATTGCTGTAGCGCTGTGATGTGGAATTATCTGTTTTCTTACTGCTCAGCTTTCATTTACTTTTATTAATTAGTGAGTTGGCGTACTCACATTACTCCCTACACCTTGTGTGCCGATTTAGGTATTTCTGATTCCGGTAGCGGGTGTTGATCACTCAGTGGCAGGTTCATCGGAGTTAGCAAGGTAGCTGCCCGGCGTTCGGAGCCCTTCTTTTCTCCCTCTAATCCTCCTTAGATTGTTTTAAGTATTTTTCAGACTCTTCGTTGTATTCAGACCTTAGTAGACGCTCGTGACTTGTGACACCCCGGTGCCAGGCTGGTGTATTTATTCTGCACTGGTTATTCAGACTTATGTTATGAGTTTACTTGTTAATTAATAACTTAAAAATGGCTTTTATAGAATAATGGTTTGATTTGGGAATTATGTCAGCTGGCCTAGTGTCACGATAGGCGCCATCACGACTGGATCGGTTTTAGGTCGTGACAAGTTGGTATCAGAGCCTAGGTTACATAGGTCTCATGAGTCATGAGCAGGTTTAGTAGAGTCTTACGGATCGGTACGGAGACGTCTGTACTTATCTTCGAGAGGCTTCAGAACCTTTAAGAAAACTTCACATTCTTGAATTCTTATCGTGCGACATTGATTCAACTTGAAATGTAATTCTTGAAATTCTTTCCACACGTTCGTATGTGCGCATGAGCGCTCGGTATCAGCCGTGCATTGATGGATTGTGATTCCCTAATCGAGGGGCGAGATGTGATTTCTGTGTGTTGATGTTAGGCCAGTTTGGAGGACTTGAAGCCGGGCTCTGCTTGTAGCTTGAGCACTGAGGTGTTGATTGTGTGAGCACGTGCTTATGGATTTATATGTTCGGTAATATCCCTATTCGTTGAAGTGATGACTGAATGGCTAGGTGATGAGTATGATGTGACTGCAAGATGTGTTCATATGACTTGAATGTGACGAGAAGGGTCTGCTTGAGGGTAGGAAGAACTATTTGGTGCTCGATTTCAATCTTGATTGGATGTATAGCCCCGAGTTAGGGGTGTGTGAAGGATCTTTTTATGTTGTCTAGTTGGGGAGTGGAGTAGATTTCATGTTACGATATGAGTTCAGACTCAGGAAGATTTAGTGATTGCGTGATGTGTATGACGGTGGAAGGGTATGAAGAGATGTTAGTTTGAGGCGAAGCAGGTGGGTTATCTCCTGCGGAGTGTTCTGAAGTTCGTGTGATCCTTTTGTTGTTTGTGGGAAGACCTCTTGTACCAGTGAAATATATGTGTTTCAATTTGAATTTGGATTGCTTATAAGAGTTGGCTTGACTGTTACGAGGGTGAATGCGAGATTTGCAAAAGATTTGAAGTACTAGATGGCTTGTGTTGCACTAGCTTATGAAGGGTTGAGTTTAATCTCACAATGGTATTATGGCGGTATTGGAGTATTGGCATTGTGAGTTATGGTGTGTTTTGATCTATGTCTTTGAGCCAAGTGGGGCGAGTCTGCTATTGATAAGTTGATTGTATGGTTATATGCTATGTTGGTTCCAGTTCGAGGCATGCTGGTGAATCAGTTATGGCTTACAGAGGTCGAGATCGAGGTTGACTCGAGTAAAGGAAATTTTGGATAGGAGTTGTGTTATGCTTTATGGGTGTATAAGAATAATGGAATGACTTGAGTTATTATTAGTGAAGGATGAAATGTGCATGGAGCAGGAAATTATTTGGTCGCATTAAGGTGCAGTTACATTCCGGGTGTTGGAGTGCTGATGGAGCACAGGTCGTTCGGTCCGTTTGATTAGTCTAATTGAGGCTTGAGCAGAGTGGATGACTCCTGAGAGTGGTTTTGAAGGGTTCAAGATTTACATGTAGCAATTTGGGGATCTTCAGGAGGTGTATTTGGCTGCACACTGAGGTTCGCATTGGAGGGTGTCAAGACTTGGGACATTTCTGTATCATTATGGATTCTACATATCAGTATCAGAAAGGTGAAGGTAATGGCTTTAGATTCGTAGGTAGTCTCTTCAGAGTAAGTATTCTGAATGTGGTGCTCTTGGGGATATTTGAGAGAGTATTTAGCGGCTCATGAGCCTTAGACGGTGTGGTTTTATGCTTGGTCTCGTATGGTGAGTCTGGGTTGAGGATTGCAATATCATGGCAAGGAAAGTATCAATTTGAAGATAATTCAGAGGAAATTGGATAGATAGGGCGGCTTGGTAGTAGGTCGGATCGGCATGGCAAGGGGTATGATTAGTTCTTTGGGTGCTTATAAGGTAATGAGTTTCTACAGATGTCTCGTGGCAATGCTATTGGGTTTTTGGTGACCTGCGTAGCTTGGACGAGCTAATAGGATTCAGTCATGACGGTTTGGTTTTGTGCAATTTGGACTCGGAGAGTTCTTGATGGTTTTCTACCACGGTTAGAGATGTACATTTTCTACTGGCGTGAGGAGCATGTGATGTATAGTGATTTGAGCTCAATAGCTAAAATTCAACCTGCGATCAAACTTTTCAACTTCAAATTGCCAAATTTTGGCAAATAAACATAAATCACATACGGACATCCAAAATAAATTCTGGGCGTAGTTCTGAAATCATGATACGAAGATACCAAAGCCATAAAAATACGTTTCGGGGTTGTTTTCACAAAAGTCAAAGTTTGATCACTATTTTCTAATATAAACTTCTAAGTTAAGGATCAAGGGTCCAAATTAACCTGAAAGCTCCCCGGAACGAAACAAACCGACCCCCACAAGTCAAAAAAATCATAAACACGCATGTGTGAAGCATAAAAAGGGGTAACGGGGCACAAGTACACAAAAGACGCAACCGAGTCGTTGCATTCTCCCCTTCTTATAACAAACGTTCATCCTCAAATGTGCATAAGGACATACTTGAGGTGGTGAATAGATGAGGATAACGACTCTGCATGTAGTGCTCAGTCTCCTAAGTCGCCTCCTCGATCAGATGACCCCTCCATTGAACCTTCAATAAAGCAATATTCTATAATCTCAATTTCCAGACCTGTCAGTCAAAGATCGCCACAAGCTTCTTAATATAAATCAAATCCTCATCCAATTGGACTATGCTGAAGTCTATAACATGAGACGGATCACCGTAATACTTCCCAAGCATAGTTACATGGAACACCGGATAAACCGCATATAAACTAGGTGGCAATACAAGCTTGTAGACCACCTCCCCAATCCAATCAAGGATCTCAAAAGGTAAGACATACCTAGGGCTCATCTTGCCCTTCTTCCTGAACCTCATCACACCCTACATGGGTGAAACCCTGAGCAAGACTCGCTCTCTAACCATGAATACAACATCGCGAACCATCCGATCCGCACAACTCTACTATCTGGATTGGATTGTACGAAGCCGATCCTGGATCATCCTTACCTTCTTCAAAGCATCTCGAACCAAATTCGTACCTAATAAATTAGCCTCTCTCGGCTTAAACCATCCAACTGGAGAACGACATTGTATCCCATATAGAGCCTCAAACGGAGCCATCTGAATACTCGATTGGTAGCTGTTGTTGTAGGCAAACTCCGGAAGTGGCAAGAACTTATCCCAAGCATCCCAGAAATCAATAACACAGGTGCGAAGCATATCCTCCAATATCTGACTAGTGCGCTTGGACTGTTTGTCCGTCTGAGGGTAAAATGTTGTACTCAATACACAGCGTGCCTAGCTTGTCGCGCCCCTTTTTTCTTCTCCTTTCGGATTAGTCATGGTTTTCGACATTATTGGGACAACTCGTTTCCCTTTGGGAAAAGGGATATAAAGAATTGAAGAGTCTCCATCTAACGAATTAAGGTGCGTTAGGGCACCTATTACGGGTCATTTACAACACTAATTATACAAACAGAGATTGGATAAGGGCTTGAAGTTACTTCAAGGGGAAGGTGCTAGGCACCCCTCAAAGTCCACAACGGTGGGCCCGACCAAACTTACTTTGTGAATAAATCCGATGCAAATAAACTGTCTAAGTACACATATGTAAAGGAACATTGGTTTTAATAGTTAAGCAATCTAAGCACACATATGTAAAAGAAAAAAGAGGGGTCCTAAGTTGTTTATCCTATAGGATCACATCCATCCAATGCCCGGTAATCACTCCTCAATGAGAGGCTAC
>NW_017672641.1:144358-145073 GCF_001879085.1 Nicotiana attenuata
GATCCATCAGTATTCAGTAAATCAAGGGGTCAGAGGTTTGAAATTACTGGCTCATGAATAGGCTAAGGAAAGTTTTTGACTCAAATCGAGTAACAGGGGAAATCGGCAAACAAGGAAAGAAATCAAGTAGGACTTAGGTACAGAGTAGGCAATTAGGGGTAAATAAACAAGAGTTCAATTGAGGAAACAATTAGTAAGAATCAGCAAGTATCGCAGTTAATTTAAATAAGGCAAGAAACTAAATAAAGTTGCAAATAAAGGAATAATCAGGGATCAGCATATAAGTTTTAACAAAAAAAAATCAGCGAATCAAAACAAAACTAATTTAAGGAGAAAAAATATAGGTTTTCCATGAATAAATAAACAGAATGAATATAGACACTTAGAATCAATCGAGAAATCGAACCCGGAACCTTAATAGAGGCACATTAGGGTAAAATCACAAGATATTCAAATTAAATGAAGGAGAAACCATGTGAATCAAAGCACAGAATAAAATCATGTAGCATGTAACACGGACAAGCTTAGAATCCAAACAAAAAATGTCATAAAATTGGGGTTTTAGCATAAACTAGTTAGGGTTGAGGCAAACTCAACATAATCGGTCAAAAACACATAAGAATAGAAGAATAAACATTTAAAACCAGAAACTGGTTTTAGAGGTAAAAGATTTTTAATGAAACCCTAGTTTAAGGAAGTAGAAACGCACTCGAAA
>NW_017672641.1:146997-179318 GCF_001879085.1 Nicotiana attenuata
GCTTAACCTCAGGCGAGATAAAGGCGGAGATTAGCCTTATGCAAATGTGGAGGTAGAGCTTAACCTCATGTAGGATGCGGGACAGGGCTTAGTCCCATGCAAATGAAGGCAGAGATTAGCCTTATGCAGATGCGCAGGTAGAGCTTAACCTCATGCAGGATGCGGGACAGGGCTTAGTCTCATGCAAATGAAGGCAGAGATTAGCCTTATGCAAGGGATTGCATAGATTAGCCTTATGCAGATGTGGAGGTGGAGCTTAACCTCATGCAGGATGCGGGGCAGGGCTTAGTCTTATGCAAATGAAGGCAGAGATTAGCCTTATTCAAGGGAAGGTAGAGATTAGCCTTATACAAATGTGGAGGTAGAGCTTAACCACACGCAGGATGTGGGACATGGCTTAGTCCCATGCAAATGAAGGTAGAAATTAGCCTTATACAGATATGGAGGCAGGGCTTGGCCTTATGCAAGGAAAGGCAGCGTTTAGCCTTGTGCAAAAATAGAATAAATAGCAGATAGTAGCAGAAGTTCTTAGCCGGTAGCAGTTTTCAGTAGCACAATTGTTACGAAGAATGTGACTTCAAGGCATGTATATTCTCATTCCTGCATCCAACGAAAAATTGTGAGTTCTGTAGATGGGGAAGGTTGATTCGTGTCCCCGCTGGCTTTGCTTATCTTGACTTACTTGGCCTGAAGATCCTATTCAAATCATCCGGGGGTAGCATTTGGTAAACAGAGTTATTTTACAAGCAAGTATGCATAGCTTTTCAAGGACATAGTAAAAGATATTTTTTGAAATTTATATGAACCAACGGCTATGACAAGATCCATGACATTGCAACCTCCCATGCTATGGAATTTTGAGGGTCCTCCTCAAAATTCTACCCTATTAGATGGATTGGCATCTCTGACTGCTGTACATGGTGTGATCGGCTGAACTTGCTTCGGAATTTGAGGGTCCTCCTCAAAATTCTGCCCCAGTTTCTGATTATAGGGGAAAATAGATTTTTATTGAATTACGACCGAACCCACAGGGCTGCCTACATATCCCCTCTTAAACGGGAATCAAGTCGAGCGTAGTTCAATTTACATCATATGAGGAAAGCATAAAGAGTTACACATAGTATCGCTTGTTTGCATATGAGTTGATCGGTTTTGGCCAGACTTCTCCGTCCATTTCTGCAAGTATAAGAGCTCCTCTTGTCAGTACTCTTTGAACCATGTAATTACCTTGCCAGTTGGGAGAGAATTTCCCTTTGGCTTCATCTTGATGTGGAAAGATCTTCTTCAACACCAGCTGCCCCGTTGTGAACTGTCATGGCTTGACCCTTTTATTGAAGGCTCTGGACATTCTGTTCTGATAGAGCTGCCCGTGACATACTGCATTCATCCTTTTACCGTCTATGAGAACTAGTTTCTCATAATGGCTCCTCATCCACTCTGAATCGCTGAGCTTAGATTCTTGTATGATTCTCAAGGAAGGAATCTCTACCTCGGCAGGAATAACAACTTCTGTGCCATAAACCAGCAAGTAGAGAGTTGCCCCGGTTGATGTGCGAACTGTGGTGCAGTATCCCAATAAGACAAATAACAGTTTCTCATGCCACTGTTTGTGATTTTCTACCATCTTTATTAGTATCTTCTTTATATTCTTGTTGGCGGCTTCTACGGCTCCATTCATCTGAGGTCTACAGGCTGTGGAATTCTTGTACTTGATTTTGAAACTCTTGCACATGGCCTTCATCAGATCACTATTCAGTGATGATTGATTCTGGAACCCCGAATCGACAAATAATCCGGTCGCGGACAAAATATGCCATGACTTTCTTAGTCACTGCTTTGTAAGATGCTGCTTCAACCCATTTGGTGAAGTAATCAATAGCTACCAAGATGAATCGATGTCCATTTGAGGCTGTGGGCTCGATTGGACCAATGACATCCATTCCCCAAGTAGCAAATGGCCAAGGTGAGCTAGTTGCATTAAGCTCATTTGGCGGTACTTTTATCATATCTGCGTGTACCTGACATTGGTAGCATTTCCAAACATACTGGATGCAGTCAGTCTCCATGATCATCTAGAAATAACCAGCTCTAACTATCTTTTTGGCCAAGACAAAACCATTCATATACAGGCCACAGGTCCCAACATGTATCTCTTCGAGTAGTTTAGAAGCTTCATTTGCGTCGACACACCCCAGTAATCCCAAATCACGAGTTCTTTTGTATAGGGTTCCTCCGCTGTGGAAGAAACTGTTGGACAACCTCCGAAGTGTACGTTTGTGGGTATGATTTTCATGCCCTGGGTACTCTCACTTTGCCAAGTATTCCTTCATGTCGTGGAACCAAGGTTTCCCTTCTGTTTCTTCTTGAACACGGGCATAATACGCCGGCTGGCTATGAATCTTTACCAGGATAGGATCAATGAAGTTCTTATCTAGATGTTGTATCATGGATGACAAGGTGGCTAATGCATCGACAAATTCGTTTTGAATTCTGGGAACGTGCCGAAATTCTATCTTTGTGAACCATTTTCTCAATTCCTGCACATAGTCCAGATATAATATCTTGGAATTCTTAGTGGCCCATTCTCCTTGTACTTGGTGTATAAGCATATCTGAATCGTCGATTACTAGCAGCTCCTGAATATTCATGACGATAGCCATGTTGAGCCCTAGTATGCAAGCTTCATACTCTGCCATGTTGTTGGTGTAGGAAATCTGAGTTTAGTAGATACCGGATAATGTTGATTGGTTTCCGATACTAAGACAGCTCCAACGCCGGCTCCTTTGAAATTTGCTGCTCCGTTAAAGAACATCCTCCAGCCGTCATAGGATTTAGCAATGTATTCTCCTATGAACAACACTTCTTCTTTGGTAAAATACGTTTTGAAGGGTTCGTATTCTCTTCCCACAGGATTATCGGCAAGATGATCTTCCAAGGCTTGTACTTTAACCGCTTTCAGAGTCACACAGACGATGTCGAACTCACCCAGCAGGATTTGCCACTTAGCCAGATTGTGAATGATATACTTCAAGGGATCCATCCTTGATATGAGGTATGTTGTGTAGGTACAGAAGTAGTGTCTCAGCTTCTGAGCTACCCAGGTTAGAACGCAACAAGTACGTTCTAGCAGAGAGTATCGTGCCTCATATGGAGTGAACTTGTTACTCAGATAATAGATAGCCTGCTCTTTTCTCCCTGTCTCGTCATGCTGCCCCAGAATGCAGCCGAAAGATCCATCTAATACTGCAAGGTAGAGTAACAAGGGTCTACCTGGCTCTGGCGGAACCAAAACTAGTGGCATCGATAGGTATTTCCTTGATTCTATTGAAGGCCTTCTGACAATCCTCAGTCCAACTGATTGCAACATCTTTATTTAACATCTTGAAAATTGGTTCACATATGTTTGTGGACTGGGCTATGAACCGACTGATATAATTCAGTCGTCCTATAAAGCTCATTACATCCTTCTTACTCTTTGGTGGTGGTAGCTCCTGGATGGCTTTGACTTTTGATGGATCTAGTTCTATCCCTCAGTGACTGACGATGAACCCAAGTAACTTTTCGGCAGGAGCCCCGAATGCACATTTTGCGCGATTTAGCTTCAGGTTGTATTTCCATAGTTTGTCGAAAAACTTCCTTAAAACTGCTATATGGTCGGTGGCTTTCTTGGATTTGATGATGATGTCGTCCACATACACCTTGATTTCCTTATGTATCATATGATGGAAGATAGTGGTCATAGCCCTCATGTAAGTGGCCCCGGCATTCTCTAGGCCGAATGGCATCATCTTATAACATTATACTCCCCATGGCGTAATGAAAGCCATTTTCTCAGCATCCTCCTCGTCCATCCAGATCTCATGGTAACCAGTGAAGCAATCCAAAAATGACTGGAACTCATGTTTGGCACAGTTGTCGACTAACATGTGTATGTTTGGAAGGGGGAAATCATCCTTTGGACTTGCTCGGTTGAGATCCCAGTAATCGACACAAACCCTGACCTTTCCATCCTTCTTTGGAATTGGCACGATGTTGGCTAACCATGTTGGGCATTCAACCACCCTGAGGACCTTGGCGTTGATTTGTTTGGTGACTTCCTCCTTGATTTTCACACTCATATCAGGCTTGAACTTCCGGAGCTTCTGCTTCACTGGAGGGCACATTGGATTAGTGGGCAACTTGTGAGCTACGATAGATGTACTTAGTCCGGCCATATCATCGTATGACCATGCAAATATGTCCTTATATTCCTTCAAGAATTGTGTGTACTCTTCTTTCTCTGACGGTGACAAGTGAATGCTGATGCCAGTTTCTTTGACAGTCTCTGAATCTCCCAAATTGATTACCTCGGTTTCATCCAGATTGGACTTAGGCTTGTTCTCAAAGTCCTCTACTTCTCTGACGATTTCCTAGGGTATGATGTCTTCCTCTTCTGAATCACTATCCTTTTGTTGCGTTGTCTCATTGCATGTCACAGTCATTGGTTCATCAGGACAGGAAATGGTAATATTGTATAGGTAAAAGTATGAGAGAAAATGATAATAATAAATATCGATTCATTAAAATATAAAAGCGATATTCAATAATTTAAACAGACGTTTTGAAACACTAGAAACAGAATGCAAGAAAAAGAAATCATTTTCTTAGAAAGCAAAAATAAATTGTGTTGTTCAACCTTACTACCCCGGACTCATCGGGCCCTGGATGGTATGAAAGTCCAGTTTCTGAGGAACGATCCCTTGCTCACAGCTTGGATGGTAGGGCGTTCCTCCTCCTCTGATCCCCATATGTCGTCGGCTTGCTGGAAAGTCTGTTCCAAGTGCGGTATGGGCTGCTCCAATGGATAGTAAGGACCACGCCATGGCGGCGACCTCTCGTCGTACTCTTGCCAAGTGTACTGATAGCCCAGGACAAAGGTAGTGTCATGGCGCTTTAGCTGTATCGGCTTGGAGATTCCCTGAAGATTCTTACCGAGACCCTTACCAGGTTTGTATCTGCTCCAATTCATTAATCTTACTACACTATCTATTGCATTGACCAGCTCAATGTGGTGGTAAGTTTCTCCACCAAGCCTTCTTCTACCCTCAACTACCGGGATGACCTGGAGGTTGTAGATGGGGTTGATCCCATCTCCATGGATAATTACCTGCTGATTGTTCCACTCAAACTTTACCGCCTGATGCAAAGTCCAAGCCACAGCTCCGGCAGCATTTACCCATGGTCGTCCTAATAACAGATTGTAGGATGCAGATATATCTAACACCTGGAATTCGACCTCAAACCATGTAGGCCCCATCTGCAGACAGAGACTAATCTCTCCAATAGTGGACCTATGAGACCCATCGAAAGCCTTTAAATTCATGGATCCTTCTTGTATTTCGTACAGTCCTTTGCCCAACCTCTTTAGTGTTGTCAGTGGGCAAATGTTAAGGTTGGACCCTCCATCGATCAGAACCTTGGTGATGAAGTAATCTTCGTATTGCACGGTAATGTGCGATGCCCTATTGTGACTCAAACCTTCAGGTGGTAGTTCATCCTCGTGGAAGGAAATCTTATGACTTTCTAATACCTGCCCCACCATGTTAGACATCTGTCCGCTTGTGATGTTGTTAGGCACATAAACTTCATCCAACACTGTCATCCGAGCACTCATATGTGCTTCTGAATTCTGCAGCAATGATAAGATAGATATTTGGGTCGGAGTCTTGTTTAGATGATCTATGACTGAGTATTCCCTGGCTTGAACCTTGCTCCAGAGGTCATCTGGTCCTGTCTCAATGACGGGAGGCTTGTTAGAAGCCTACTTTCTAGACTCTCCCAAGTGTTCGGGTGTGTAGACCCTTCCGGTCCTTGTCATCCCTTGTGCAGTACCAGCTTTCTCTATCTTGACCTTTTCTTTCCTTCTAGCTTCAGCCACGTAATCCTAGGGCAGATCATTAGTGTTGAAAGGCGACATGGTTGACACTGTCAGTGTAAGTGGTATCGCGGCCTTTACTTCAAACGGAATAGGTATCGTAGCAGGTGGTGCTATTTCAACCTCGAATGGTACGGGCGTGTCTCTGGGTGGTGCTACTTCAAACTCGAACGGGGCTGATGTGGTTACCTCAGCCTCTCCTGACGGCTATATCTGCACTATGATTGGATTGAGTGTAACCGCTGGCTTCTTGGGATGATCACCTTCTTTGATTAACCCGATTGACCCCTCTGGGTCCCACTCTTCATCTATTTCTATCTCATTGATGCCTCCACCCCTGTGATCTGGGAGGGGTTATTGCGAACATTAGGAGTAGCTTCCTTAGCCTGAATGACTTTGTTGTCGATCAAAGCCTGGATTTTATCCTTCAACGAGCAGCATTCATCGATGGTATGTCCTTCTATGCCGGAATGGTATGCACAGGTTTTGTTTGGATTGACCCACTGGGATGGATTCTCTGTGGCTACAACAGTGATGGGACTGACGTAACTAGCAGCTTTCAATCTTTCATACAGCTGGTCAATGGGTTCGGCAATGGCCGTATACTATTTGGGTGGCCTGCGGTCAAAGTTTGGTCGAGGCCTTGGGAAGTTTTGGCGAGCTGGAGGTGACTAAAAGTGGGTGGGACTTGTATGTGTGATAGAACGTGGCTGGTAGGGAATATCTGGGAGATGTAGGTTTATATGTAGGTGGAGGTGATGGTTGATATGTAGGTAGAGGTGATGGTTGATATGTAGGTGGAGGTGATGGTTGATATGTAGGTGGGGGTGCTTGGTATGCAAGTGGAGAGGTTCGATATGTTAGTGGAGATTTGGGTCCCTATGCAACCATTACAGCTCCTGCGTCTTTCTTCTTGGATATGCCACCGGACTGCAGTGCTTTGTTGGCGGCATGCAGTGCTCAAAATTAGTGACCATTCCGCTCTTGATACCTTCTTCATTTCTTTCCCCAAGCTTGATGGTGTCGGAGAATTTGTGATTTTCAATCACCATCGGCGTAACATAATATTGCGGGTCCTGTGCCCTGACGAAGAATTTGTTCATCTGCTCCTCATCTAATACCGGCCTGACCTTGGCCGCTTTCGACCTCCAACGAGTGGCATACTCGCGAAAGGTTTCAATGGGTTTCTTCTTGAGATTCTGGATGTAGAATACGTACGGTGCATTTTTCGTATTGAACCTGAATCGGTCCATGAAATCCGAGGCCATACTCACCCAATTAGACCACTTCTTAGGGTCCTGGCTGATGTACCAGGACAAAGCATCCCCTGAGGCTCCTCATGAACAATTTCATCCTGATATTTTTGTCTCTTCCAACTCCGACCAGTTTGTCACAATAGGTCCTTAGATGGACCTTGGGATCACCAGTACCGTTGAACATTTCGAACTTGGGAGGTTTGTAACCCTCCGGCAGTTCAACATCAGGCTGTATACAGAGATCTTCATAAGTTAATCCTTCGATCCCCTTACCTCCTTCCATGCCTTGAACTCGGCTAGTCAATTTCTTGAGTTCTTCGGCCAGGTTCTTCATGAGCATATCCTTCTCACTAGACTCCGGTGTGTTAGAGATGGGTTGGGTGGAGTGAGGTAGAGTCTCCACGTATATGGGATTATTCTAGTGGACAGGTGCTTGAGCATGAAGGTGATCGTTGGTGGAATTTTGTGGTTCAGGGATGATAGGTAGGGTGTTTCGGGGAGTGTAGCAAGTGTTTTGTTGGTATTGTAGCAGGATGGTTTGGTTTTGTGGTGGAGTTGTATAGTGGTGGGTTGCAGGAGGATTCTGTTTGTTGGGTGTGTTCTGAGGTGGTGCGGAGTTTTGAGTGTTTGGATGGCCAACGTTTGGCACGCTGAGTGAAAAGGACAAGTTCGCTAGGTTCCGAACATGTTCAAGTTCCCCTTGGAGTTTCAATAACCTTTGTTCAAGTTGCGACACGGCATCATTTTGGACCAGAGTACCCCGACCTTCGGAAGCTTCTGGATGTTCAGCTAGTGTTGAGTTTTCCTTTCTGATGTTAGTCAAGTCTTCCATTTTTGCTTTGCCTTTGCCTTTAGGTGGACTAGGAGGAGGAGAAGGTGGAGGGCCCCTGGATCTTGTATGATATGCTGATGATGCCAGAATGCACGAACCAACCCTTAGGGAAGGGGAATAATCAAAAGGAAATAAAATAAAAACAAAAAGGTAACAAGTCAATGGGGATTATGATAAAATATTTGCATTATTTAAACACATATTGCAGGAATATAAATGCGCGTCTTAATTTGGGATCCTCGTTATGCCCGAGGTAGGCCTAGCGACAAGTTGATTTGAAGAACTTAGATGCCAAATTACCTCATTTCATTAATATAAAATGGACGAATCCTAAAACGACACTAGAATAATAAAGATAATCCACTAGTGGCACCGGGCCTTATTACATTTATGAAGGCAAAAAGGTAGATCTAGCCTATTTGGTCCCAAAAGGACCTTCCCCATATTCGATATTCTTGATTCCATCGAACAAATTTCCCAGCTCGCGCAGTCCCAGCAGCAGGTACGCTCTGGCCAAGTGTCCTCCTTCATTTCCCTCAGCGTTTTGGCAATCCTCGATTCTTTTGATGACTTTTTCCTCTAACTCCACTATGCCTCGCTCCAAGTATTCTAGCTTCCTGTTGGAAAGGATAGCCATCTCTTTCCACTCCTTGATCAACCTCTTGTTGGTCTCATGTATTTCCCGGTGCTCGTTCTCGGAATCGTGGACCCTTTTGCGCAGTCGGTTGTACTTGACCTGAGCCTCAGCATCTTTATCTATGATTTTATTGCCTCGACTGATCCCTGGCCCCACTGTCCCATATAAGTCGTCCTCCAACCATGCCGGGTAGAGAGGCACGCATCCTGCATGGTACCTGTCATGCTCAACAGTATTTTTCTCCATGATGATTTTACAGTGCCACATGTGTTGAGCTTGGCACCAGTAGGGGATGTTGTCGTCTTGGAAATCCTCTCTGAAGTGACCCACCTTGCCAACCCTTGGTACAACCTGTTTCCTACCTGCCTGTCTCATGACTCGGAGAGGAACATAAGGATATATACCTCTCAACCCGATCAACACTAGGTGTGGTGCATCCCTGGACCTGATTATAAATCCGTCCGTCGGGAACCATTCGAACATCCATTGCACCTGTTCCTCGGCCAGATTATCAAAGAATTCCGCCCACTCTTTTGCAGTTTCCGGCTGAGTAAATCTGTCTGGAATTTAGGTCATCCGCTTGGGGTGATGTAAAGCAATGTGGTCATTCCAAGCCCTTCGCGGAAGTTCTTGGTGATATTGGCCCTTTTGAAGGTGTTCTAGGAGCCATAACTACAGCAGTAGGTTGCAACCCTCAAAATGTTTAACTCCTCTTTGACAACGCTGCAAAGCTCGATAACTGTCAGCCAAAATCATAGGGACAATGGTGAAGGTTTGTCCGTCGACCCCTTCCATTAAGGTCCTTGCGACCATGGCTAGTCTGGTATGAATCCTTTCCCTTTTTGTCGGGAACACTATCAAACCCAAAAAGCATATAATAAATACAAACACCCAGCGGTGAATGTGACCCAGAGATGTGATCGCGAACTCGTCATGATAGGTACGACATGATTTGTTTTGACCGTATCTTTCATACAAGTATTCAGAAGGTATTTAGGATTGTTCCAGACACTCCAATTCAACATTCTTCTTGAACCCCATCATTTTCAGAAACCCTTTGCCCGTGCGGTTTTCCGGTACCAACAGCCCAGGGCTTTCCCAAGCTAGTCCAGCTAGTCCTCATATCTCTTCTAAGAGTGGTTTCATTTCAATATTCCTAAAGCGGAATACAGCTCTGTCAGTATCCCAAATCAAAGTCGCAGCCTCAATCAGCATATTGTCCGGTTGGATTTCCAGAAGAGAAGGTAAATTGCCCAGATGCTTCCTCATGCGTTTCTTATCACTGGAGGAAAGGTCTTCCCACCAGTCTAGGAGCATTAGTGGAATATTGCTGACCATACCGAATCTGGGGACTTCGTGCCTCATTTTCTGCAAGACAAAAATGGTTAGGCCCTTTCCCCTACTGGATTCGACTATTTATACACTTATGATTAGCATATTGGCATTTAGTTCTCCAAATTAATGCACAGAACATGATTGCGCCCGTTGGGATTATAAAAATCCCGGTGGACTTTTGGATAAGCCTTGTCTTAAAGGGTTATTGTGCGGACGACACATTAAACCAACTAGGTTTGACCATGATGCATGCACAATATAACAAGTGTAAGGCTTCTATGAGTTTTTAGACTGGTACCCTCGAGCGGACAACTTGAGGGGGAAGGGCACGGAACCATCTCCCGTACCGCTGATCGACTGGTTTTACCGCAAATAAACCCTTCCAAATTTAGGGGGTGATATAAATTGGAAGAGCGCAACCACTCATCAAGCGTTGCTATAGGATTTATTTAGGCACGAGTGGAATATGATGTTGAGCATGATTATGCAGCAATAAGCAGTAAACAACTCGAGGGGGAAAGGCACGGAACCATCGACTGCACCGCTGATCAACTGGTTTTACCGCAAATAAGACCTTTCGAATTTAGGAGGTGATATAAATTGGAAGAGCGCAACCACTCATCAAGCGTTGCTATAGGATTTGTTTAGGCACAAGTGGAATATGCTGTTGAGCATGATTGTGCAGCAATAAGCAGTAAACAACTCGAGGGGGAAAGGCACGGAACCATCGACTGCACCGCTGATCGACTGGTTTTACCGCAAATAAGCCTTTCCGAATTTAGGGGGTGATATAAATTGGAAGAGCGCAACCACTCATCAAGCGTTGCAATAGGATTTGTTTAGGCATGAGTGGAATATGATGTTGAGCATGATTATGCAGCAATAAGCAGTAAACAACATGTTGTCACGTATTTGCACGTTATGAATGCGATAAATACATCACTTATAATTGAAAGCAGTTATAGAAGAAAACAAAGAAGCATGTCAGTTTCGTATTGGAAAATATATACTTGAAAATATACAGTTAAACTCACATAAAGGGGAATTGGAAAAGGGTGTAGGTATTAACAAAATAAGTCACACTTAGATAAATTCACAAAGCGGTTTGTAACGGTAAAAGCCTAGAACTCCCCAGCAAAGTTGCCATGCTGTCGCACCCCTTTTTTTCTCTCCTTTCGGATTAGTCAGGGTTTTCGACATTATTGGGACAACTCGTTTCCTTTTGGGAAAAGGGATATAAGGATTTGAAGAGTCGCCACCCAACGAATTAAGGTGCGTTAGGGCACCTATTACGGGTCATTTACAACACTAATTATATAACCGGAGATTGGGTAAAGGCTTGAAGTTACTTCAAGAGGAAGGTGTTAGGCACCCCTCAAAGTCCACAACGGTGGGTCCCGGCTAAACATACTTTGTGAATTAATCCAATGCAAATAAACAGTCTAAGCACTCATACGTAAAGGAACATTGGTTTTAATAGTTGAGCAATCTAAGCACACATATGTAAAAGGAAAAGGGGGGTCCTAAGTTGTTTATCCTATAGGATCACATCTATGCAATGCCCGGTAATCACTCCTCAATGAGGGGCTACACATTGCATTAGCGCACAAGTCATCATATCCTTTTCTACCCATTATCCCACCCCTTAGTGGTTATTAAGCGAGTTTTACTTAATGAACTCTAAGCGTGCTGTTACCCGTCCCTTCCTTGTGGTCCCAGAGGAGTTTGGGACCTCTAAATATGGGCAGTTCTAGATAATCCTAAGGTATTTTTGTACGGTAGAAATTGATGGCCCGATTTCACGAGCATCACGGCATCTCGAGGGCTTCCAATGTTCGACTCCGTGAATCCTCGATGGTTAATTTCGAGACTGTTCGACTTCGAGATGTTATGAGTAATGACCGGCCCCAGGATGATGTGAATCACCGATCTCGGCGAATCAAGGCGGAGTTGCCAAGGCACGTGACTAGAGCTGAAAACGAATCGAGGCATTAAATCGATGTACCAGTCTATTGCACCTATTCCTCGGTCAGATTATCAAAGAATTCCACCCACTCTTTTGCAGATTCCGGCTGAGCAAATCTGTCTGGAAGGTAGGTCAACCGCTTGGGGTGATGGAAAGCAATGTGGTCATTCCAAGCCCTTAGCGGAAGTTCTTGGTGATATTGGCCCTTTTGAAGGTGTTATAGGAGCTATAACTGCAGCAGTAGGTTGCAACCCTCAAAATGTTTAACTCCTATTTAACAACGCTGCAAAGCTCGGTAAATGTCAGTCAAAATCATAGGAACAATGGTGAAGGTTTGTCCGTCGATCCCTTCCATTAAGGTCCTGGCGACCATGGCTAGTATGGTATGAATTATTTCCCTTTTTGTCAGGAACACTATCATACCCAAAAAGCATACAATAAATACAAACACCCTGCGGTGAATATGACCCATAGATGTGATCGCGAACTAGTCATGATAGGTACGGTATGATTTGCTGTGACCGTATCTTTCATACAAGTATTCAAATGGTATGTAGGATTGTTCCAGACACTCCAATTCAGCATTCTTCTTTAACCCCATCATTTTCAAAAACCCTTTGCCCGTGCGATTTTCAGGTACCAACAACCCGGGGCTTTCCCAAGCTAGTCCAGCTAGTCCTCCTATCTCTTCTAAGAGTGGGGTCATTTCAATATTCCCAAAGCGGAATACAACTCTGTAACTATCCCAAGAAAAAGTTGCAGCCTCAATCAACATACTGTTCGGTTGGATTTCCAGATGAGAAGGTAAATTGCCCAGATGCTTCCTCACGCGTTTCCTATCACTGGAGGAAAGGTCTTCCCACCAGTCTAGGAGCATTAGTGGAATATTGCTGACCATATCGAATCTGGGGACTTCGTGCCTCATTTTCTGCAAGACAAAAACGGTTAGGCCCTTTCCCCCACTGGATTTGACAATTTATACACTTTTGATTAGCATATTGGAATTTAGTTCTCCAAATTAATGCACAGAACATGATTGTGCCCGTTGGGATTATGAAAATCCCGGTGGACTTGTTGATAAGGCTTTTCTTAAAGGGCTTTTGTGCGGACGACACATTAACCCAGCAAGGTTTGACCATGATGCATTCATAATATAACAAAAGTATGGTTTCTATGATCGACTGGTTTTACCGCAAATAAGCCTTTCCAAATTTAGGAGGTGATATAAATTGGAAGAGCGCAACCACTCATCAAGCATTCCTATAGGATTTGTTTAGGCACAAGTGGAATATGATGTTGAGCATGATTATGCAGCAATAAGCAGTAAACAACTCGAGGGGGAAAGGCACGGAACCATCGACTGCACCGCTGATCGACTGGTTTTACCGCAAATAAGCCTTTTCGAATTTAGGGGGTAATATAAATTGGAAGACCGCAACCACTCATCAAGCGTTGTAATAAGATTTGTTTAGGCATGAGTGGAATATGATGTTGAGCATGATTATGCAGCAATAAGCAGTAAACAACATGTTGTAACGTATTTGCACGTTATGAAAGCAATAAATACAACACTTATAATTGAAAGCAGTTATAGAAGAAAACAAAGAAGCATGTCAGTTTCGTATTGGAAAATAAATACTTGAAAATAAAGAGTTAAACTCACATAAAGGGGAATGGGAAAGGGTGTAGGTATTAACAAAATAAGTCACACTTAGATAAATTCACAAAGCGGTTTGTAACGGTAAAAGCCTAGAACTCCCCGGCAAAGTAGCCATGCTGTCGCGCCCCCTTTTTTCTCTCCTTTCGGATTAGGGAGGGTTTTTGACATTATTGGGACAACTCGTTTCCTTTTGGGAAAAGGGATATAAAGATTTGAAGAGTCGCCACCCAACGAATTAAGGTGCGTTAGGGCACCTACTACGGGTCATTTACAACACTAATTATATAACCAGAGATTGGGTAAGGGCTTCAAGTTACTTCAAGAGGATGGTGTTAGGCACCCCTCAAAGTCCACAACGGTGGGTCCCGGCCAAACATACTTTGTGAATTAATCCTATGCAAATAAACAGTCTAAGCACACATATGTAAAGGAACATTGGTTTTAATAGTTAGGCAATCTAAGCACGCATATGTAAAAGGAAAAGGGGGGTCCTAAGTTGTTTATCCTATAGGATCACATATATTCAATGCCCGGTAATCACTCCTCAATGAGGGGCTACACATTGCATTAGCGCACAAGTCATCATATCCTTTTCTACCCATTATCCCACCCCTTAGTTGTTATTAAGCGAGTTTTACTTAACGAACTCTAAGAGTGCTGTTACCCGTCCCTTCCTTGTGGTCCCAGAGGAGTTTGGGACCTCTAAATATGGGCAGTTCTAGACAATCCTAAGGTATTTGTATACGGTAGAAATTGATGGCCCGATTTCACGAGCATCACGGCATCTCGAGGGCTTCCAATGTTCGACTCCGTGAATCCTCGACGGTCAATTTCGAGACTGTTCGACTTCGAGATGTTATGAGTAATGACCGGCCCCAGGATGATGTGAATCACCGATCTCGGCGAATCAAGGCGGAGTTGCCAAGGCACGTGACTAGAGCTGACAAAGCCTAGTAGACTAGTCTGAAAACGAATCGAGGCATTAAATGGCTGTACCAGTCCATTGCACCTGTTCCTCGGTTAGATTATCAAAGATTTCCACCCACTCTTTTGCAGATTCCGGCTAAGCAAATCTGTCTGGAATGTAGGTAATCCGCTTGGGTGATGGAAAGCAATGTGGTCATTCCAAGCCCTTAGCGGAA
Source organism: Nicotiana attenuata (assembly GCF_001879085.1). Taxonomy (NCBI): domain Eukaryota; kingdom Viridiplantae; phylum Streptophyta; class Magnoliopsida; order Solanales; family Solanaceae; genus Nicotiana; species Nicotiana attenuata. Next base: position 161,740 of record NW_017672641.1, read on the forward strand.
GTTCTTGGTGATATTGGCCCTTTTGAAGGTGTTATAGGAGCCATAACTGCAGCAGTAGGTTGCAACCCTCAAAATGTTTAACTCCTATTTGACAACGCTGCAAAGCTCGGTAAATGTCAGTCAAAATCATAGGAACAATGGTGAAGGTTTGTCCGTCGATCCCTTCCATTAAGGTCCTGGCGACCATGGCTAGTCTTGTATGAATCCTTTCCCTTTTTTCAGGAACACTATCAAACCCAAAAAGCATACAATAAATACAAACACCCTGCAGTGAATATGACCCAGAGATGTGATCGCGAACTAGACATGATAGGTACGATATGATTTGCTGTGACCGTATCTTTCATACAAGTATTCAAAGGGTATGTAGGATTGTTCCAGACACTCCAATTCAGCATTCTTCTTTAACCCCATCATTTTCAGAAACCTTTTGCCCGTGCGATTTTCAGGTACCAACAACCCGTGGCCTTCCCAAGCTAGTCCAGCTAGTCCTCTTATCTCTTCTAAGAGTGGTGTCATTTCAATATTCCCAAAGCGGAATACAGCTCTGTCACTATCCCAAGACAAAGTCGTAGCCTCAATCAGCATATTGTTCGGTTGGATTTCCAGAAGAGAAGGTAAATTGCCCAGATGCTTCCTCACGCGTTTCCTATCACTGGAGGAAAGGTCTTCCCACCAGTCAAGGAGCATTAGTGGAATATTGCTGACCATATCGAATCTGGGGACTTCGTGCCTCATTTTCTACAAGACAAAAACGGTTAGGCCCTTTCCCCCACCAGATTCGACAATTTATACACATATGATTAGCATATTGGCATTTAGTTCTCCAAATTAATGCACAGAACATGATTGTGCCCGTTGGGATTATGAAAATCCCGGTGGACTTTTGGATAAGGCTTGTCTTAAAGAGTTTTTGTGCGGACGACACATTAACCCAGCTAGGTTTGACCATGATGCATGCACAATATAACAAGAGTAAGGTTTCTATGAGGTTTTAGACTAGTACCCTCGAGCGGACAACTCGAGGGGGGAAGGTACGGAACCATCGACTGCACCGCAGATCGACGGGTTTTACCGCAAATAAGCCTTTCCAAATTTAGGGGGTGATATAAATTGGAAGAGCGCAGCCACTCATCAAGCGTTGCTATAGGATTTGTTTAGACACGAGTGGAATATGATATTGAGCATGATTATGCAGCAATAAGCAGTAAACAACTCGAGGGGGAAAGGCACGGAACCATCGACTGCACCGCTAATTGACTAGTTTTACCGCAAAGAAGCCTTTCCGAATTTAGGGGGTGATATAAATTGGAAGAGCGCAACCACTCATCAATCGTTGCGATAGGATTAGTTTAGGAATGAGTGGAATATGAGGTTGAGCAGGATTATGCAGCAATAAGCAGTAAACAACATGTTGTCACGTATTTGCGCGTTATGAAAGTGATAAATACAGCAGTTATAATTGAAAGCAGTTATAGAGGAAAACAAAGAAGCATGTCAGTTTCGTATTGGGAAAATAAATACTTGAAAATAAACAGTTAAAGTCACATAAAGGGGAATGGGAAAGGGTGCAGGTATTAACAAAATAAGGCACACTTAGACAAATTCACAAAGCGGTTTGTAACGGTAAAAGCCTAGAACTCCCCAGCAAAGTCGCCATGCTGCCGCGCCCCCTTTTTTCTCTCCTTTCGGATTAGTCAGGGTTTTCGACATTACTGGGACAACTCGTTTCGTTTTGGGAAAAGGGATATAAGGAATTGAAGAGTCGCCACTAGGGCACCTATTACGGGTCATTTACAACACTAATTATACAACCAGTGATTGGGTAAGGGCTTGAAGTTACTTCAAGGGGAAGGTGATAGGCACCCCTCAAAGTCCACAACGGTGGGTCCCGGCCAAACATACTTTGTGAATTAATCCAATGAAAATAAACAGTCTAAGCACACATATGTAAAGGAACATTGGTTTTAATAGTTAAGCAATCTAAGCACACATATGTAAAAGGAAAAGGGGGGTCCTAAGTTGTTTATCCTATAGGATCATATCTATGCAATGCCCGGTAATCACTCCTCGATGAGGGGCTACACGTTGCATTAGCGCACAAGTCATCATACACTTTTCTACCCATTATCCCACCGCTTAGTGGTTATTAAGCGAGCTTTACTTAACGAACTCAAAGCGTGCTGTTACCCGTCCCTTCCTTGTGGTCCCAGAGGAGTTTGGGACCTCTAAATCTGGGCAGTTCTTGACAATCCTAAGGTATTTGTATACGGTAGAAATCGATGGCCGATTTCACGAGCATCACGGCATCTCGAGAGCTTCCAATGTTCGACTCCGAGAATCCTCGACGGTCGATTTCGAGACTGTTTGACTTCGAGATGCTATGAGTAATGACCGGCCCCGGGATGATGTGAATCATCGGTCTCGGCGAATCAAGGTGGAGTTCCTAAGGCACGTGACTAGAGCTGACAAAGCTTAGTTGACTAGTCTGAAAACGAATCAAGGCATTAAATGGTTGTACCGGTCCATATCTTTGCAATTAACACATTTCTACTACGTTGGGATTTCCCCTCGTATATAAAGGGGGTCCCTGTCATTTTGTAGACATCTCTTACTCAATACCAAGAAACACACGAACATTCTCTCTGCTCTCTAATATATTTTTTTGAGTTCGTTACATCATTTTGTTGCTTATATTCATTGCGTTTTATCTATGGTTCTTCATTTACTGCTTATTATTGGCCATAAAGAGCCGTCATTGATTTTATTATAACTGTTAGTCATCCACCGACTACCCTCGATAGTTCCCAGCCGAGCATTTGACTCGACCCCGAGGCCACCGAATAGGCGAGCTCGAGGCCTCGATTAGCTGATATTCGGTTCGATCAACATCTCATTTTTAAGCTCTTATCTCGCTTCTAAGTCTTTCATATGGCATCAACTGCTTAACAACTAGCATAAAAATAGATCACGTATTTTTAGAACCTCACAAAATCAAATTTAATTGTTATAACCATTTTCACGGTAAGCAGTTTGGCGCCCACCGTGGGGCTAAAAATAAGAGTGATTTATTTTCTTGCTGGATTAACCACGTAATGCAAGTTATCTTTCACACTTTTTCTTGTCTAATATTTTTGATTTCAGGTCAAAATGTCTAACTCAGTAAACGCACGTGAAAACATCAACCTTGAAGGCTATGGATAAAATGGTGTTGACATCCCAGGTGTTGGTGTACCACCACGAAACCCTGAGAACGCACCGGAACCAATTCCCATGGACACAGTTTCACGCAACGCTCAACACGTCGAAATAAGCTCCCATACCAACAGGAGAATACACCAAGGCGACCAACAAGAAGCCCAGAAAACCCCAGCTAGGGAAGAACGGGAGGTTAGCCTTCACGTTATTTTTGAAATATTGTAGGCACAACAGCTGGCTATTGCTCAGCTGCAAAGTCACAAAAAAATTCCCAGCACGGTAGCATCGGGGACGGCTCCCCCAGCCGAGTAGGTACCAGAGAGATCAAGCAACAACGGGTCGGCAGCCGACCCCGCCATCGTAAAGATGCTCGACGACCTCACGAGGAGGATCGAATCGGGCGAGAAGAAGATAGAGGCCAACGACAAAAAAGGTCGAGACCTATAATTCCAGGGTCGACCAGATTCCAGGAGGACCCCCGATCCTGAAAGGTGTGGATTTAAAGAAGTTCGTGCAAAAGTCGTTCCCATAGGAAGCAGCTCCAATGCCCATTCCGAAGAAGTTCAGAACGCAAGACATTCCGAAGTACAACGAAACCTCGAACTGCAATGAGCACGTTACTACTTACACCTATGCGGTGAAAGGTAACGACATGAGGGACGATGAGATCGAGTCTGTCCTGCTGAAGAAGTTCGGGGAAACACTTTTTAAGGGGGCAATGATGTGGTATCACAACCTGGCCCCAATCTCAATAGATTCGTTTGCCATGCTGGCGGATTCTTTCACTAAGGCACATGCTTGTGCCATCAAAGTAGCAACAAGGAAATCCGACGTCTTCAAAATTAAGTAGAGGGAGAATGAGATGCTGTGAGAGTTCATATCTCGCTTTCAAATGGATCGAATGGAACTACCACCAGTCTCCAACGACTGGGCAGTGCAGGCCTTCACTCAAGGTCTGAATGAACAAAGCTCGGTGGCTTCGAAGCAGTTGAAACAGAATCTGGTTGAATATCCCGTTGTGACCTAGTCGGACGTTCACAACCGATACCAGTCAAAAATTAGGGTCAAGGATGACCAACTAGGGGCCCGCTTGGGCTCGGTATACCCAAGCAGGAATTTGGAAAAGGAGCCAAAACCAAAGAAAGAAAGGTACCAGCCATACATCGAAGACAGAAGAAACGCCCCGAGGCGCAACATACCCCGCAACGACCGAAGGATGGACCGAGGACAGAATCCTCGGGGACTCGTCAACAAAGCCGGATTTGATAGGCACACAGGGACAACAGAGGTACCTCACCTATCAGAATACAACTTCAACATCGACGTATCAGACATCGTGTTCGCCATCAATAAAATCGGAGATGCCAGGTGGCCCAGACCTGTACGATCAGATCCTTCTCAAAGGAATCATAACTTAGTGTGTGAATTTCACAGCATGCACGGCCACATGACCGAGGATTGTCACCAGCTCCAAGAAGAAGTAGCCAGACTACTCTATAAAGGTCACCTCCGAGAATTCCTAAGCAACAGGGCCAAAAATCAGTTCCGGGAAAGAGAGGCGGCCAAGAAGGACAAAACGAATGGGCAACAACATGTCATCCACATGATCTTGGTAGGCATCGATGCCCCACAGGAGCCCATGATGAAAAGAACAAAAATATCCATCACTAGAGAAAAGCGGACTCGGGGCTACATACTCGTGGATAGAAGCCCTCATATTCAGCGACGATCACATCGAGACCTTGTCTCAACCTTACAACGACGTACTGGTAATCTCTTTCCTTGTAAATACATTTAATATTAAACGTGTCCTTGTGGATCCAGGTAGCTCGGCCAACATTACCAGGTCGAGGGTGGTAGAGCAGCTCGGACTGCTTGACCAAATCGTACCCGCCTCTCGAGTCCTCAACGGATTCAACATGGCGGGAGCGAAACAACGAAGGGGGAAATCACCGTCCCAGTCAAAGTGGCCGGCAAAAACCAAAATACCAAATTCCGTGTCATCGAGGGAGACATGAGGTATAACGCCTTGCTCGGAAGGCCATGGATACACTGCATGAGAGCAGTGCCATCCACCTTCCATCAAATGATGAAATTCCCGACAAATGAAGGGATTAAAACCGTCTACGGGGAACAACATGCGGCGAAAGAAATGTTCGCGGTGCACGATGTGGCCCCGACACCGATACTTCCACCTTCGAAGGAGCCGAATGATAAGCAAACAGTAAAATAGTGATAAAAATATACGCCCTCGGCTAAGTCCGAACCAAACAAAGAAAAGGACCGTACCGCGCCCTCATGACAAACGATCGAGACATCGTCGGCACATTCTACACCAAGGTATGACCGTCTCCTTTCTCTTTCAATTACATTCTACACTGACTTGAGTGCAGGTATTCGATCGAAACGACCAAAGCAGTCTCTAACTCGAAGGCCTTAGGTTTCAAAAGCATACGTTGCACTCTTTTCCTTTGACCGGGTTTTTATCCCAAAAAGGGTTTTACCGGCAAGGTTTTTAACGAGGCAACATCTATATGCTACCTAAGGAAGACTTAACAAAGTATTCAAGGCTTCTTTTGCAATCAACCTCGAATATTGGGGGGCATCCCCCTCGGAAGGTCACCTACTCGGAGAAGCCATGATACATAGAATGGGATCTCGATAGGAAAATGATGTACCGGACCAAACGGTCGACGAACCGTGTCCGTATAGAATAACCAGGCCCCTGATAGCAAAAACATGTATACTTGTACCAAGTAATCAAAGAATACTTTCCATCAAAGCATTTCACGCTTCAAAAGAGACTCGGCATTTTTTCAAAAATGGCTCCTCTGTCAAAAACGTCCCGAACACTCGGGCACTGGCGTCGAAAACTCAAATTCCACATGACCCTCAGGTTGAAAACTCCGGAATCGCAAGCCCTCAATGAGGCAATACATATTTTGCAAGTAATGGCTCCCGAGCCGAGAAATCTTGGATAACTCGGGGACTGCCATCAATCGCCATCTCCATCACAATGGATCCCAAGCCGTGAAATCCTCGACAACTCAGGGACTGCCGTCAATCGCCATCTCCATCGACTAATAAAAAATCCGAGGCCATAAGACCCCAAATGGGCAACCTCGATCTCGTAAGACATGTATATGGCAACAACAATATCTGTAAGACCTCAAGCAAGGCATGAACCACACTTGTACCAAGCGACAATATCTGTAAGACCTTAAGCAAGGCATGAACCACGCTTGTACCAAGCGGCAATATCTGTAAGACCTCAAGCAAGGCATGAACCGTAGTTGTGCCAAGTATCCAAAACTGTAAGACATCAAAGGCATGCAAAACTTGTAAGACCTTACTAAAGGAATAAACCAGATCTCAAAGTTAAGGCTATATATTGAACTTGTAAGGCGCCAAAACTAATTCACTCAGGGACTAAATGGCTCTTGCCCAACACAAATGACTACGGTCACAAGGCTGTACCAGCCAAACTAAGGCGATTCGGGGATGCCCGACCATCGCTACAAAATGAGGAATGCCAATATGTCAATAACTACCAAGGAAATAGAGGAAATCAAGGGAATTAACAATGTCGCCCCCAAGGCAATTGGGGCAATCAACAAGGCGGCGAAAATTAGAATAACAATAATCAACAACAAGGTGGTAACAATTGGAACAATAACAATTAGAACAACAATTGGGATAATCAAGGTAACAACCAAGGCAATTGGAACGGGAACAACAACAATTGGAGCAACAACAATAACAATCAAGGAGGGTGGAATAATAGTGGTAGGGGGCAAGGCTTTCAAAGGCCCCCCATGTTCCAACAACCAAACAATCCACCTCCCTTTCAGTCGCAAGGGTCTAGTTCTTCCGGGAGTGATATGGGAAGGATAGAAATGATGTTCGAGCAGATGATGAAAAAGAACCAAGATTCTGATGCACAATTGGCTTCACATAACACATCTATCTGGAACCTACAGGTTCAAATAGGAAAATTTTCTCAAGCTTTAAATACCCGACCTAAGGGTGCGCTACCAAGTGATACGGTAGTGAACCCGAAGGGGGGTAACAATCATGTGATGGCAGTTATAACTAGAAGTGGAAGAGGTGGTGCAATGCCGACCTCAAATGAAAAGCAAGTGGTGAATGATGATATTGAGCTCCGAGAAGATGTGGATCCTTTGATTGATGAAGTTGTGGTTGAGACAAATGTGAACAAGGAAGTGAGAATAGATATTGATGAGGTCGAGGTGGAAACTCAAGAGGTCGTGAACCCGTCTAGGGAACACATAATTGATATTCCGGAACCGGTGGTGCCAAAAGCCAAGGCACCCTTGCCTAGACCACCTCCACCTTATCCTTAGCGGTTAGCAAAGCAAAAGAGTGTCAATCAGTTCAAGAAGTTCATCGATATGATGAAAAGCCTCATAATCAATGTTCCTTTGGTGGAGGCACTCGAACAAATTCCTGGTTACGTAAAGTTCATGAAGGATTTAGTCACCAAGAAGCGTTCTATGGAGTGTGAAACAATAAAGATGACGCACCAAGTTAGTGTGATTGTGCATTCTATGGCCCGAAACTGGAAGACCCTGGAGCTTTTACTATTCCTTGCACTATCGGGAGTGCGGAGTTTGCTAAGGCCCTATGTGACTTGGGGGCTAGCATTAATTTGATGTTGTACTCAGTCTTCAAGACTTTGGGAATTGGGAAACCTAGGCCAACCTCAATGAGACTTCAAATGGCGGACCGGTCGATGAAGAGGCCTTTGGGTATAATTGAGGATGTGCTTCTCCGAGTGGACAAATTCATATTGCCGGCCGACTTTGTCATATTCGATTGTGAAGTGGATTTCGAAGTGCCTATTATTCTTGGGAGACCTTTCCTAGCTACGGGGAAGGCTTTGGTTGATGTTGAAGCAGGTGAATTGACATTTCTAGTGGGTGATGAAAAGGTGGTATTTCATGTTTGCAAATCAATGAGGCAACCCAATAGCACGGAAGTATGTTCACTTGTAGACATTGTCACATCTGTGATAGTGGATGACACAAGTTCCACGATGAATGTTGAGGATCCCCTTGAGGCCGTACTTCTTGGCATGGATGTGGAAGATGATGCTAGTAGGGTGGAGTGCGTGAATGCATTGCATGGTATGGGTTCATATTCATATGAGCCTAGGAAGTTATCTTTGGATCTTGAAAACCGCAAAACTCCACCAACAAAACCATCAATTGAGGAGCCACCGGTGTTGGAGTTGAAACCACTTCCTCCACACCTCAGGTATGAATTCTTGGGCTCTAATTCTACTCTTCCAGTTATTCTTTCTTCTTGCCTTACTAACTTGCAGGTTGAGGCCACTTTGGAGGTGTTTCAAAAGCGGAAAAGGGCAATAGGATGGACTTTGGCGGACATTAGGGGAATAATCCCCGCATTTTGCATGCATAAGATCATCATGGAGGAGGATGCAAGGCCATCTCTTGAACATCAAAGGAGACTCAACGAGGCAATGCAAGAAGTGGTAAAGAAAGAGGTTATTAAGTGGCTTGACGCAGTGTGGTTTATCCAATCTCTGACAGATCGTGGACTTTTCCAGTCTAATGTGTGCCAAAGAAAGGAGGGATGACGGTGGTGCCCAATGACAATAATGAGCTTATTCCCACTCGAACCATTACCGGGTGGAGAGTTTGTATGGACTACCGGAAGCTCAACAAGGTGACCCGCAAGGATCATTTTCCCTTCCCATTCCTCGACCAAATGCTTGATCGTCTCGCGGGGAGAGCATTCTATTGTTTCTTGGATGGGAACTCGAGCAACAATCAAATTTTAATAGCCCCGGAGGACCAAGAGAAGACTACTTTTACATGCCCCTATGGAACATTTGCTTTCTCCCGGATGCCGTTCGGATTGTGCAATGCTCCGGTGGTCTTCCAACGATGCATGATGGCTATCTTCACCGATATGGTGGAAGACATATTGGAGGTCTTTATGGAAGACTTTAGTGTGGTTGGTGACTCTTGTGATGCATGTTTGGTGAATCTGGATAGAGTTTTGGCTCGCTGTGAAGAAACTAACCTAGTTCTCAATTGGGAGAAATGCCATTTTATGGTGGAAGAAGGTCTAGTGCTGGGCCACAAGATTTCGAAAAATGGGACTGAGGTTGATAAGGCAAAAATCGAGGTTATTTATAGACTCCCTCCCCCTACTTCTGTCAAAGGGGTGAGGAGTTTTCTTGGTCACGCCGGGTTCTACCGGCGGTTTATTAAAGACTTCTCGAGGGTTGTGAATCCATTGTGCAAGCTACTAGACAAAGATGCCAAGCTCGTTTTTGATGAAAAATGCATGGAGGCTTTTGAGCTCTTAAAACACAAGTTGACCACTACCCCTATCATAACCGCGCCTAATTGGAGTTTGCCCTTTAAATTGATGTGTGATGCTAGTGATGTTGCATTAGGGGCGGTGTTGGGTCAACGGCTTGACAAAATGTTCCTTCCCGTGTATTATGCAAGTAAGACTATGAATGAGGCTCAACAGAAATACACGGTGACGGAGAAGGAGCTAGAGGCCATTGAATTTTCCATGGAGAAATTTCGGCCCTATCTTATGGGGGCCAAGGTGATTGTGCACACGGACCATGCAGCCCTTCGATATCTAATGACCAAAAAGGATTCCAAAGCAAGATTGATGAGATGGGTGTTGCTACTTCAAGAATTTGACTTAGAGATAGTGGATCGGAGGGGAAGTGATAACCAAGTTGCGGACCATTTGTCCCGGCTAGAGGAAGAAGGGAAGCCATGTAACGGTCTCATGATAAATGATGCATTCCCCGACGAGCAACTTCTTTCTGTGTTAATGTGCGACATGCCATGGTTTGCGGACATCGCCAACTTCATTGTGATTGGAACTGCCCCGTCTGAGCTATCTTCCAACCAAAAGAAGAAACTCAAATGGGATAGTTTGGATTTTTATTAGGATGATCCGTATTTGTTCAAAATTTGCACGGATGGAGTAATAAGAAGATATGTCCCAGAAGGTGAACAGTAGAGCATATTGGAGGCTTGTCACTCCTCTCCCTATGGTGGCCATCACGGAGGGGTGAGGACGGCTTCAAAGGTTTTGAGTTGCGGTTTCTATTGGCCAACGTTGTTTAAAGATGCTAGTGATTTGGTGAAGAGATGCGATGCATGCCAAAGGGCCGGCGGAATTTCAAAAAGGGATGAGATGCCTCTCAACACGATTCTCGAGGTGGATATTTTTTGATGTTTGGGGCATCGATTTCATGGGTCCGTTCGTGAGCTCTTGTGGTAACACCTATATTCTCGTGGCGGTGGATTATGTCTCAAAGTGGGTGGAAGTCGTGGCTTTACCCAAGAATGAAGCCTGAAGTGTAGTAGCATTCTTGAGAAAGAGTATCTTCACAAGGTTTGGTACCCCTCGTGCTATCATTAGTGATGGGGGGTCTCACTTTTGCAACAAGGCTTTTGATTCATTGCTTGCTAAGTATGGTGTAAATCAAAAAGTGACCACTCCCTATCATCCTCAAGCCAATGGTCAAGTGGAAATGTCCAACCGAGAAATAAAGAGTATCTTGTCCAAGACGGTAAATCCTAATAGGACCGATTGGTCGAAGAAATTGGATGATGCTCTTTGGACTTATCGGACGGCTTACAAGACCCCAATTGGTATGTCTCCGTATCGGTTGGTGTTTGGTAAAGCTTGTCATCTTCCGGTGGAATTGGAACACAAGGCTATATGGGCTTTGAGAAAGTTGAACTTGGAATGGGATGTTGCCGCAAATCTCCGGGTTGAACAATTAAATGAGCTTGATGAGTTTAGATTTCATGCCTACTCCAGCTCGTCCTTGTATAAGGACAACATCAAGTACCTTCATGACAAATATGCTCGGGGAAAGGAATTCAAGGTTGGTGATATGGTTCTTCTTTTCAACTCCCGGTTGAGGTTATTTCCCGGGAAGCTCATGTCTAAGTGGAGTGGCCCTTTTGAAGTGGTATGTGTGACTCCTTTTGGTGCTCTTGATCTCAAGAAAAAGAATGGTGAAATATTCCGGGTCAATGGACATCGTGTCAAGCACTATTTGGGAAAGATTGATGATAGCCACGTGGTGGCACTTATTCATTTGAAGTGATATGATGGTAACATGCGTCGTGCCGCGACGTTAAATCAGAAGCTTCTTGGGAGGCAACCCATGTCTTTTTCTTTCTCTTTGATTTTCTTTGTAGATTAGGATTTTTGAGCTAATTGTTTGTGAGATGTTGCAGGGATTGTATTGAAGCAGTGCAAAACAAAGTATAAAAAATGCACAGTCGGCTGAAGTTGCCAGTGCGACCGCGGTGGGATTTGTGCGGTCCGCACCGGCATAAGCTGAAGATGCAGGTTCTCCGAAGTTTGCTAACGCGGTCGCGGTCATATTTTTGCGGCCCGCGTTGGTCTTGCGTGGCCGCGTCCCAATTTGTGCGGTCCGCGTGGGCTACTTACTGCAAATGTTTCAAAATTAAACCCAGTGCGGTCCGCGGTCATTTTTACGCGGCCGCGCTGGTGGGTGAGTATGGGACACCACAGTTCTCTATAAATAGGAACCTTAGGCCTCATTTTACACTTTTTACACTCTGAACTCCTGCACCCTAATTTTTCACTGTTCATCTGAGATTTTCTTGTGTGTTGCATCAAGTGCTTTGATTCTACTTATTCCCGGTAACAACTCTTGAAATTATCCTTAATTAGTGTTTATTTTTCATTTTTTTTTACTATCTCCCAGTAGAGTAACTTCTTGTTCTTTCGTTTTTTTTCTTGAACTCAATTATTAGGATAGTTTAAATGTTGTTTTTGGATGCTGGGTATGAATTCCATGTTGGGTAATTGAGTAGGGACAACTAGGATTCACGAACTTGAACGAAAATGGACTAATTTGTAAAACCCTAGCTCAGTGCCTATCTTTGCCTCAGCGCGGGCCGCGGTCATTTTGTCGCATGTTGGGTAAAGCCCAGTACTTGTGAAGCTTTCTCCAAGCGCGGTCGTGTTCCTAATTGTGCGGTCCGCGCTGGCCCAACGCGGCCGCACCCCCATTTTACGCGGGCCGCGTTGGGGAGATTCAGAGAGGTGTCAATTCTGAGGGTAGTTCAGTGCGGCCCGCGGTCGTTTCCACGCGGCCCGCAGTGCCTCCCACGCGGCTGCACCCATAATTGTGCGGTCCACGCTGCCCTGTTCTGCACTATGTTCTACAGATTTTCAACCTGATATTGTGCAATTATTTTCATCAACCTATACACTGCCAGTGCTTCAACTAACAAAGTTAGACATGCTTGTTTTCAAGGAATGGTTAAACTAAGAGGTCGAGGTGGAAAACAACCCGGACGAGGTGAAAACCCTCCTGGGGAGGAAAAGGGAAACAAACAAAACTCACTCCCTGACCAAAACTGAAAAACAAAAAAACAAGTGGTAGTGAGTGATGACGACCAGTCATGGAGTGAGTATCTTCCTTCTCAGGAGCCCTCAGCTGACTCGGGGCAAGCCCCCTCAGTCCCAGCCCCACCTACAGCCCAAGCTCCACAAAGTATTCAGTCTGAGTCGTCTGATGGCTTAGCAGCGGGCAGCGGCGAATACTCCACCTCCCCCACAGCTTCAGTATCTGGGGAGAGTGCAGCAGGGGGAACTCATAGTGATGAGGAGGTTCCGGATAGTGGGGTCCCTCAGGTTGGTGGAATAGAACGTACAAGAAAAGCGGAGGTTTGGGAAGACCGGTTTATTAGCCAGGTGGCTTTCCACAAATTCAGGGAACTGTGGCCTAAACGAAAGCTGATCACAGAGAGAAGTATAATCACCCGAGATGTATTTCACTTTCTCCCCAATGTACACAAGCAGTTTCATACCAGAGTAGGATGGGAGCATTTTTGTGGTGACTTGATAGATGCTAACGAGCACATGGTAAAGGAGTTTTAAAGTAATGTAGCCCACACCAAAAAGGGCTCAATTGCGACCAAAGTGCGAGACAAAAACATAGTATTTTCTGGGAGAGCTTTCAATGGATATTTGGGTTTTGATTATGAAGACAAAACTCAATACAATGATAAGTTGGCAATGAATGAGGAGGTTCCCCCATGGTTGGCTGAGCATTTGGCTCATCCGGGTACTATTCCGGATTGGATACAGGCAGGGGTGAAAATCTTGAGGAAGAATTTGAATATCGAAGCTAGTGGGTGGCTTACATTTGTGTGCAACAGGCTTGACCCCACTTCCCATGACCAGACTATCCCTCTTCCTCGTGTTGTGCTGATCGCCTCTATCATGGCGGGTTTCCCTATTAATGTGGGGAATGTGATGAACAGGGCGATCACCTCGGTGGGAGTTGAGAGTATTGGGAACTATCCATTTCCCAACACTCTCAGCATGTATTTCCGGGATGCGAAGGTGAAAAAGAAGCCTTATGATGTGAAAGTTCGCCCAGTGTCCCCATTCTCCTGGTTCAGTGTTCAGGGGCCGGACAACCCAAAGGACAAGAAGCACAAGGCATCCACCTCTACCCCAATTGGCCAGTCTGAGGAGCCAGTTGCGGTAGAGTCTGCTGTGGAGCCTTCTACTGAGCTTCCCTCCATCTCAGCTGCCACAATTATTGCTGATGTGCGCTCCTCTTCTGCGGGTCCTAGTTCTTCAGCTGGCCCGTCAGTCCCTGCTTCTCGGACCAACCCTCTCACAGCCCATCAGTTAGCAAAGACCTTGGCCAGTTTGAACAACTGGATGTCAGCTTCGACATCCAAGTTGTCAACATTGGCTACTTCAGTTGAGGCCCAGTCAGCACCAGCCACTGCTCAGATTCCTCAGTCAATTGAGGAAACATTGAATAAGCTCCTGGCCAACCAGGAGAAGATTATGGAGACTCAGGCCACCTTGACAAAGGTGGTAGATTCACATGGCAAAGCTCTGAAAGAGCTTGCCAAAGAGCATAAAAGATGAGAAAGTCAAGGGCGTCCAAGGAGTCGGTGAAGGCACTTAGGGCGGATGTGGACAAGCTATTGGCAGATCAAATGCCTTTAGACTTGCTATTTAAGGATCCAGCTCCTCCAGCAGTAGCACCGGAGCCACAGCAGAGGCAGGCATCCCAGCCTCCAAGGAAGAAGAGGAAGCTTCCCAGTGCAGAGGGTGTAGTGATTGAGCTTGCGGAGACTCAGAGGATTCCCTCCAGTGATATTCAGCCCACTATTCAGCCGGTCCAGGAGCAGGCCACTATCCCAGCAGTAGAGCAGTAGCAGGCAGGGGACCAGTCTGAGGTTCCCACCCATACAAGGGATCAGGGGACCACTGAGGATCCTATGCAGACGGACCAGGACTAGGGAGCTCTTTTATATCCTTTCACTGATATTTTGTGCTTATTTCTGTAGTTGGCATTGGGGACAATGCCAGCTCTTATTCGTGGGGGTACGCCCTACATTTTTTGGATTATCTGGATGATTGTACATATTAGACTTTCATTTTATGTTCTATTTATTTGATTTCCTAGTTGGTCTATATATAACTTTACATTTTAGCTACTTTTATCGTACTTTTTCTTATCTTTTGGTTTGTATATAAAGTTACATTCGATATATTTTCATCCCTCATTGTATATTCTATTCCCCTATTGTATATATTCATTTTGTTTTTCTATTTTTGCAAAAAAAATAATTGTTTTTAGCTTCGTAGATAGGCTTGTAGCCTTTTTTTTGTTTTGTTTTTGGAATTTTCAATAAACCCTTAGTTTTCTTAATGCCACGGTTCTTTCCAAGGGTGGAGTATAGTACGAACCGGGTGGCTCTTCCCAATGATAGATTGCGTGACAACCTTCTTAAGGGTTTGAGTCCGTTTTTGATTTTTCTTTTGTTTTTGCTATTGCGTAGTTAAGGGTACCTCGGGTAAAGCTTCACTTGGGCCTAACACATTGGCCTTCGATCCCATGATCAAAGACACAATGTTGTGTTAGGATGGTGAAATTCGTGGCCTTGAGACTCTTGTGTTGACCAAACAATCATCATGTGGTCTTTTTGGACCACTGTGCACTTGAATCATAACTGAGGTCGTTGTGGGCCCTCGACTTGTCTTTAGCAATCCCGTAGCATGTGTGGTGAGAAATCGAATTGTGAGTCCAAGTCCCGAGCCAATGGTCTAGAACTTGCCCTGAATGTTTGTTGAGGCGATCCTAGGTGAAATTTGACTTGAGAAGTGATTGTAGGCTCTCCTTGATCCCAATGTTGAGTTAAACAATTCAATGGCCTACCAATGAAATGATCCCTAGTTAACCCTTTTGAGCCTTGAACCTTTTTCTTTCAAAAACCAATGTTACAAGCATATACCCGTTCTAAAAGATACCCTCTCTTGGCACCCAAAATCTTCCCTTGAGTAATGGCAAATGTCTAAGTTTGGGGGAGGAGAGACAAGAAAGGAAGCAATAGTGGTAAAAGGTACGAAAGCAAAAAGAAAAAAAAAGGGAAGCACTGATTTGAATAAAGAAAAAGACAAAAAGAAAGAACAATGCGAAAAAGAATAAAAAGGGGGATACAAGGGAAACAAAAGTGAAAAAAAGGGGCTAGAAGAAAGTAGAAAAAGGAGAAATGATTTGAATTGCATAAGAAAGAGTGACAATGTGTCCCTCTAACCCCTTGAAAAGAAGTTAAATGCTCAAATGAGTCAAGAAAGTGTGCCAAAATGAATCAAAGGAAGTGCTTAAGGGAAGATTGAACCCATTTGAACTAAAACATGTCCTATCCTTACCCAAAAGCCTTCACAATGACTCCACAAAAGCCCTATATGATCTTGAGTTGAAGAAAACCTACATTAGTGGATACTTACATAAGGGGCAAGCATATGGTACCTAGAGCCGGACTTGTAACATTTTTCTTGAGAGAGATGAGTGAAATTCTATAAACCTCGGTTTTTGTGTCAATACTCTTAAAAGGTGAGGTTCGCTTAGGGAGAGTTGAGGATGTATGAGTTTGGGTTCCACAATGACCAAGGTATTTGAGAAAAGTTCTTTGATGAAATGTGTCAACCCTTGATGCTCTTGTGTCACACTTGATCCATAGTTTTCAAAGTTTAAAATGTGTTAATGATGCATTCGTATTGAGGGCAATTGTTAGTCCCAATTGATGCTTGTTGAGGTTACTTTAGGATAGCTGGAATCACTTGGATGTTCCTTTATGGGGTGGGTTTTATTTTGTTTGCTTGAGGACAAGCAAAGGTTTAAGTTTGGGGTAGTTGATAAGTAGGATTTTAACGTGTTTTATGCCCCTACTTGCCTATGCTTTGAGTATAATTTGATACAAAATAATCCTAAAATGCTCACAGGTTGTGCTTGATTGCAGGTTTGAGCGACAAAGTGACTGAATTGTCAAAGATCGGCTCAAAACGGAGTGAAACCTGCTCAAGCATCAAAGGCCAAGAAAAGTGAAGGAAAAAGATCCTAGTGCGGACCGCACAAAAGTGAACGCGGCCGCACTAGAAGATTCAGAGAAGTGCTAATTCATGACTCTCACAACGGGGCCGCGGTTGGATTTACGCGGCCCGCATTCAGCTCACGCGGCCGCGCCACATTTTTATGCGTGCCGCGTGAAGAGATTCAGAGAGATGAAATTTGGGGACCAAAGCAAGCCACGCGGTCGCGGTCACATTTACGCGGTCCGCGCCAGATCTCATGCGGCCGCGTTACACTTTTGCGCGGCCTGCTACCTCAACTTCAGAGAGCAAATTTTCAGGATTTCAAGAGCCCACGCGGGCGCGCTACCTTTTTGCGCGGCCCGCGCTGACCCCACAGGGGTATTTTTGTCCAAGTTTTTCAGCCACTATAAATAGATCATTTTTCCATTTTTAGGTTAAGTTTTGTATACCTAAGGCTGCTGAGCTCGTGAGAACATTGGGTTTAGCCATTTTGGCGTTTTTAACCTCTAATTTTGTATGTCTTCCTTAGTAATCAATTATTATGTTTGCTTCTTCATCTATTTCTTTAATTTTTGCATCTAGCATGAGTAGCTAAACTCACTAGCTAGGGTTGTGGCTCAACCCTAGTGTGGGTAATTAATGGGTGTTGCAATCTAAGGCTAGATTGATATTGGGTGTTTGCTATTTGGGTTAATTTTAGGTTTTCATTAAGGATTGGTGGTTGCAAACACTGATTCTAGCTTGGTGGGTTTGACTCTTCTTGAGAAAGAAAGTCTATGACCCCAAAATTGACCCAACAAGAAATTGGGATGGACCCATGAGAAATGGTAGTCTCAATTAACGGGTTAAACCTCGAGAGAGTAATTACCCCACTTGAACCCTAGTTGCTTGGTCAAATTGGCCTACCCAATTGGTCTCGAGAGAGTCAATTGGGCAAAATCACTCTCTCTATCGAGAGGTGTGAG